>NC_035437.2:16293954-16593954 GCF_002127325.2 Helianthus annuus | reverse complement strand
AATGAGTCTGGAACTAGGAAGTATCAGGGCACTCTGCCCAAGTGTAACCGCTGTGATTTCCATCATGTGGGAAATTGTCGTGTTGGGAAGTGCGGGAACTGCGGAAAGTCAGGCCATCGTACTGAAGATTGTTGGGGTAAAGGTATTGGAGGCCGCAATGGCAATGGTAATAGGAACGGGAATGGAAACCGTAACGATGGCGGAAATGGGGATGGCAACAATAACCGAATTGGAAATGAAGCCGGGCGAAACCAAGGATGCTTCAAGTGTGGAAGCAACGATCATTTCATGAGGGACTGCCCAAAGAAAGACAATGCTCAGGCTCGGGCATTTGTGATTGGAGCAAAGAACGCACGCGAGGACCCTAACGTGGTCACCGGTACGTTTCTCATTAACAATCACTTTGCATCCATATTATTTGACACTGGCGCCGATTCTAGCTTCATGTCTGTGGAATTTAAACGCATACTCGGAATAGAATCTAGTAGATTAGAAGTTCCATATTCCATAGAATTAGCCAATGGAAAACTTGTTGAATCCGGCGAAGTTGTTAGAAACTGCACACTCGAACTTGGTGAGCGAAGGTTTAGCATCGATCTCTTACCTATTCAATTGGGTAGCTTTGATGTAGTAGTCGGAATGGACTGGCTATCCAAGAACAAAGCTGAAGTCATTTGTCATGAGAAAATCATTCGCATCCCTTTGGCGAATGATGAAACTCTCATCGTGCATGGAGAAAAACAAGATGCGCCTCTAAGAATCATCAGTTGTATGAAGGCACAGAAGTGCTTAAGGAAAGGATGTGTTGCCTTCCTAGCACACGTGATAGACAAGAAGGCTGTGGAGCCGAAACTCGAAGACATTCCTGTGGTGAAGGAATTTCCTGATGTGTTCCCTGAGGATCTGCCAGGACTACCTCCGCAATGACAAGTCGAATTCCGTATAGACTTGGTTCCGGGAGCTGCTCCTGTAGCCAAGGCACCGTATAGACTTGCGCCATCCGAAATGCAAGAATTATCTACACAACTCCAGGAGTTGTTGGATAAAGGATTCATAAGGCCAAGCTTCTCGCCCTGGGGAGCTCCAGTTTTGTTCGTGAAGAAAAAGGATGGAACCATGCGGATGTGTATCGATTACAGGGAACTGAACAAGCTAACGATCAAGAATCGGTACCCACTACCGAGGATTGACGACTTGTTTGACCAGTTACAAGGGTCAAGCTACTATTCCAAGATCGACCTTCGATCTGGATATCATCAGTTAAGGATACAAGAAGAAAGCGTACCAAAGACGGCATCCAGAACACGCTATGGACATTACGAGTTTCTTGTGATGCCATTCGGGCTGACGAATGCACCAGCGGTCTTTATGGATCTGATGAACCGTGTATGTAAACCATATCTCGATAAATTCGTGATTGTATTTATCGATGATATCCTGATTTACTCTCGGACGAAAGAAGAGCACGAGCAACACCTCAGAACCATCTTGGAACTACTGAAAAAGGAGAAACTTTATGCAAAGTTCTCGAAATGCGAATTCTGGATTCGCAAAGTACAATTTCTTGGTCACGTTGTGAATGAGAAGGGCATTCATGTAGACCCGTCCAAGATAGAAGCAATAAAGAATTGGGAAGCTCCCAAAACCCCAACTGAAGTTCGCCAATTTTTAGGCTTAGCGGGCTACTATAGGAGATTCATCGAGAATTTCTCGAAAATAGCTCAGCCGCTAACTGCCCTTACGCAGAAAGACAAGAAGTATGACTGGGGTGTTAAACAGGAGGAAGCTTTTCAGCTACTCAAAAGCAAGCTATGCGATGCACCAATATTGTCACTACCCGAAGGCACGGAAGACTTCGTGGTATACTGCGACGCTTCACGACAAGGCTTGGGTTGCGTGCTCATGCAACGCCAAAAAGTCATCGCTTACGCGTCAAGGCAACTGAAGGTGCACGAAAGAAATTATACCACTCATGACCTGGAACTGGGCACAGTGGTATTCGCCTTGAAAATCTGGCGACACTATCTATATGGTACTCGATGTACAATCTTCACAGATCACAAAAGCCTGCAACACATATTTGATCAGAAGGAATTGAATATGCGCCAGCGGCGATGGGTCGAGCTGCTAAATGATTACGACTGTGAGATTAAGGACCACCCAGGAAAGGCAAACGTTGTAGCAGACGCATTGAGCCGAAAAGAAAGGGGTAAGACCCTAAGAGTTCGAGCGTTAGAAATGACCATTCGAACGAACCTCACTGCACGCATTCGTGATGCACAACAAGAAGCTCTTAAAGGAGAGAACCGCAAAGCTGAATACCTCTGAGGTGCATTGAAGTACATGGCGCCAAATGAAGAGGGAGCCTTATACTTCAAGAAGCGTATTTGGGTCCCACTCTATGGTGGCATACGAGAAGTCATCCTTAATGAAGCCCACAAATCGAGATATTCGATCCACCCAGGATCGGACAAGATGTATCAAGACTTGAAAGAGTACTATTGGTGGCCGAGACTCAAAAGCGATGTTGCTGTCTATGTTGGAAAATGCCTAACCTGTGCTAAGGTTAAGGCCGAATATCAAAAACCGTCCGGTCTAATACAACAACCAGAGATTCCCGTGTGGAAGTGGGAACAAATCTCGATGGACTTCATAACGAAATTACCCAGGACCCCGAGAGGGCACGACATGATATGGGTAATAATTGATCGGTTGACGAAATCTGCGCATTTCCTACCAATCCGAGAAAAGGATAGCACTGGAAAGCTTGCAGAAATATACTTAAGAGAAATTGTGGCACGTCACGGAGTGCCTATCTCAATCATTTCAGACAGAGATGGACGCTTTGTCTCAAGAATCTGGCAATCATTTCAGGAAGCCTTTGGATCTCAGTTAGATCTAAGCACGGCATTCCATCCGCAAACAGACGGCCAGAGCGAACAGACTATACAAACGTTAGAAGATATGCTTCGCGCATGTGTCATGGGTCTAGGCGGCAGCTGGGATACTCACCTACCCTTAGTTGAGTTTTCCTACAATAACAGTTATCATACAAGCATAAAAGCCGCGCCGTTCGAAGCTCTGTATGGCCGCAAGTGTCGATCGCCCTTATGTTGGGCAGATGCCGGAGATAAACGTATGGTTGGTCCTGAACTCGTTCAAGAGACAACCGACAAGATTGCGCAGATCCGAGAGCGCATTAAGGCGGCTCGAGATCGACAAAAGAGCTACGCTGATCCGAAAAGAAAATCAGTAGAATTCGAGGTGGGAGACAAAGTGTTGTTAAAGGTCTCACCTTGGAAGGGCGTAGTCAGATTTGGAAAGCGTGGAAAGCTGAATCCACGATACATCGGACCATTCAGAATATTGAAAAGAATTGGTACCGTGGCATACAAGTTGGAGTTACAGGAAGAACTTAATGGAGTACATGATACGTTTCATGTATCCAACCTGAAGAAGAGTCCAACACAAGAAAACGTGATCATCCCAATGGATGAAGTGCATATTGATGAAGCCCTCCGATTTACAGAACAACCCGTTGAGGTTACCGACTGGAAGGTCAACAAGACCAGGAGGAGCAGTGTGAAGCTTGTCAAAGTACGTTGGAACTCTAAGCACGGACCCGAGTACACGTGGGAACGTGAAGACCAGTTCAAAGAAAAGTATCCCCACCTATTCAAAGAGACTCCTGCAAGGGTTAGTCCATCCTGAATTTCGGGACGAAATTCTTTTAACGGGGGGAGACTGTGACAACTGGCACCAAACCGGTAACTTCCGTACACTTTAATTATTATTTAATAACTACAATTATGTGCTTAATTGTCAGCAATGTCTGAACACATGTTAAACAAGTGAATTCATGCACGTTGTATACTACAAAATATTGCTTTATGCATAAATGAGAGCGTTGCGTCAAAAAAAAAATACTAAGCAAACTCACCGGTAAGACACAATGTGTCAACAGAACTGCAGAAAGCAGTCAGACATTAGAATGGAGGCCTAGGTGTAGGTCCTACGACAAGAATACATTAAAACCCAAGAATACATATAAGGGTTTAATTTATAGACATTGCGAAAGCAAAAATAAGCACTAAAAGCACCCGAAACACACTTTAAGAGCAGAACTAATTACGACAAAACTGCGAAACGAACGTTGATGGCCGCCCGGATAATATTTAATCCCACAAATATTCTGTTATGATTAAAATTTAATTTTAATCAGGTTCGTGTTGAAAAAATAAGTTAAAACGCTTAAAAACGTTATTTTTTTTCATGTTTAAGCGCGTACCGTGTGTTCCTACGCGACACAGTGCTTACACTGCAAAACGCAGACAACACAGAAAACCTAGGAATATGCTAGGAATATTCCAGGAATATGCTAGGAATATTCCAGGAATATGCTAGGAATATTCCAGGAATATGCTAGGAATATTACAGGAATATGCTAGGAATATGCTAGGAATATTCCAGGAATATGCCAGGAATATGCTAGGAATATTCCAGGAATATGCTAGGAATATGCTAGGAATATTCTAGGAATATGCCAGGAATATGCTAGGAATATTCCAGGAATATGCCAGGAATATGCTAGGAATATGCCATATGGAATGTCTATAAATACCTTGAGATGGCACATTAGACAATTCACCACCCAACACCATAAAACTACTCTCTCCTCTCCCTCAAAACTTTCGGCCAAACACCCCTTGATCATCCATCATATTTTTCGATTTTGTTCTTCACATTCCAACATCATACAAGTGTCAAGTGTCACGCATAAGAAGGCTTGGTACACTCGGAGATCGAAGGACCTCATCCTCTAGCTTTTATCCACTTCATTTGCGCTTAGATTCCTCCCTAGCCTCGAGCTAGTGGTATGTTACTTAATACACCTTCTTGAACTATTTTGAAGTGGTTAATGTGATGTGTAATGATTAAAACTCGAAATCTTACAAAATGGTTCATTAAAGTCTACTAAAAACATGAAAAACGATGGTTAAAAGCTCACTAGTTGTGTAAATGTTGTAGTAATTGAAATTTGTGATTATTTAGACCCGATCTATGTTGTGGATCATCGTTTAACCCGGTTTGGTCGTGATCATGAATCATGACATAAGGTTGTTTTGAATGAAACAAGGGTTAAAGGGTGAAGCTCTACCACATACGAATCATGAACTTGTGTAAAAGCGTTTGATCTATGTATCTACAAGTGGTATTTTCAAAAGACCAAGCGTCAAAAGAAATCACATGTTCTAAACCGGATCTTACACAAACAAAAGTGATTTTTGTGAACAAACAAGTGTGTGGACACTTGTGTAACAAAAGTTTTTAGCAAAGAAATAATTTTCGTAAAAACTGACTAGAAGTTGTGAAACTTCATATTCTTTAAAAATAAGGTTTTTAAGAAATCAAACTTATTTATAAAGATAACAAGACTTACTAAATGTGCTAGTAAGTTACTACACAATTTTGGTAAGTATTCAAGTTCATGAAATGGGGAAAATTAGTGATTGTTGTTGATGATTATTGTTGATAATTGTTGTTGATGATTGTTGACGATTTAAAAGAAAATAAACACATGTTTTGAAAACATGGGAAACCTCCATTTTTAGGGGAAACTCTGTCAAAATTTTTATAAATCTTGACACTTAGAAAAATATAAGTTTTTGAGAAACTTATTCCCTAAAAATGTATTTAAGAGTATTACCAAGGTTTCCCTAATTTTTGGTGATAAGAAATGAGGATTTCTTCAAGCATAAAAAGGGATATAAGTACGCATTTTTGAAAGAAAAATATATATATATATTATTTATCACCAACTTTTGTGCTAAGTGTATACCATATGTGTTATACATGCTAGCGTATTAAGACGTAAAAAAAATACACTAAATACTCATGAGGAGTATAAACATGAAGATACACATACAATATACTAGACACATAATTCGGGTGCAAAGTACAAAACACAAAAGACTTATATTTATTTGTGAGAAAATAATATAAGTAAGACATTTAGTTAAAAATATAAAATATTTTTAACACAAGAAAATATACACAAAAGTGAGTGACTGAACTTGTGCGACGCAAGTCTAGTGACTAACGATAAGAAAACGCGTATAGGTTACGACGTTAATTAAGCAAATCCGGTGAAGTTTACGACGCAAGGAACGCAAAGTTGTGAGTTCATGCTCCCCCTTTTCTTTAACTGTTTTTGTTTTACACTTCGGGGGTGAAATACATGTCACAAATTGAATATTGTTTGCATATGTTATGATGGGTACAAAAACATTCAAGTGAAACATTCCAGACCATGTCTCGAATAGGGTACCATAAGCACCATTAATCAACGTATACATTCAGACCGCGGAACAAAAGGTTAGATCTAATGGGTTTCAGGCAACCCCACTCTTGGCCTACTTCTACCAATGAGTGCTTCTGTGTCTCAGTCAAGTCGACAAAAATGCCTAGGTTTGGTGGCTTCCTATGTCGTGACATATGTTAGTGGCCTTGCAAACCACTAGCAAAACTCACACATTCAAACAGTCATAGTACCCAGTTATACATACGTTTTACGAGTTACATTCAAACATTCATTCATTCTACCAGTTTTATACTATGTTTTCATTCAAGGATATTAAACATTCAAAAACAATCACTGCATGAATTCACACCAACATTATGTTGATGTTTTTCCAAAACTCACATGTATTTCAGGTAACTAAAGGTGGATGTGCGCGTGGTCCTACGCATGCTCGTGGATGTCGCTTTGTTTATCGTTAAATAAAGTTATAACTTTTAAGACAATATGCTATCATGTGTTGTAAACACTTGACTTATGTTTTCGGTAATGTAATGTTTAAAGTTTATTTTCGAGCATATAGTATGTTTACCTTTCGTATGCAATGAGAACCTTTCATGATCACACCTCGTGCTTCCGCCGCAGAAAGGGGTGTGACATTTAAGGTACTCCGTGCTATCATTTGTTTTTCTTTGCAACTGATTTTGCTGTTTATCATAGGAGAAGTGTTTCTAATCTTCTTAGAAGTGGATTTTGCGAGAGTTTGGACCAATTAATTCAACTAGGTTTACCCCTGCGCGCGTTGCGGCGCGCTAAGGCAACTCCGATGAAGGTTTGCATGTTTCCAAACTGGTGGGACTTGAATAAAAATAAATAAATTTAGTTAAGAACATTCAAAATCCCAAGGATGTTCGTGTCCACTATTTTAATACAGACCAAGCATAACCAAATAATCAATCCAAGTGCAACCAACACTTTAATAAAAAATATACAAATGTATGTTGTAAAAACATACAGTGCTCATAAAATTGGACATGTCCATACAATCTCATCATTCAGAAGAAAAGTAGTATCTCTCTCAACAACTCTTGAATATTAGAAAAACCAAATTAAGACCAACTTCGATGTTGATTATAAATGTGATTAACAATCGTCATCCAGAGGAGGCTGGTTTGCAGCCATTGCAAGCTCGGTTTCATGTTTTCAAAAAACACAATGATGCGTCATAAACCAAATAACCAACAACGCATAACTGATACAGTCCGAAAGCAAAACTTACTGCTAAGCAACCATGCCAATTTGAACTCTGGTGGAGCAATCGAAGTAAATTGGACAAAGTGTAAATTTGCATCCCTAATAATCAACAAAAACTAACATCAAAATCTCATATATTAACAAATAACTGAAAGCTTAGTCTAGAATGCGATTAGTAGTTACCCAGCAAGTTTCCTGGCAAGGTAGAGAAAAGGCTTCTTGAAGTTGTAGTTTTGGTGAAAAGTAAACAACACCATCCACTACCACCTCTGCCGCCATGCCCGCACTGCCGCAAGACCCATCTGAGTAGTTTCCCAAACCAAAACCATTTTGACAACCTAAATTTGAAACGGTTATCATGCCTTGCTATTCCACAGTAACATTCCTTGCCCTGTGTATCTGAATAACGCTCCACTTAATTAAGCCACCACAATATTAGTACCAAGTTTATCAAGTTAGTGTCAAGAGTAAAGAGTTTCTCACTTGTAATGAAAAACCAAACAATTAAACAATTATTCGGTTAAACGATTCCTGATTAAGCAAATTAGAACCTATGAAGCGAGACCAAACATTTCAGTTTAGGTTCGGTTAGGGCTCAAAACTAAAAAGAACCGCCTCTGTCCAATCATGTAACACCTCGAAATTTTGTGTCCAATAATGTGTTGACACGTGTCATGAGTTTACACGTGGTATGAAATACTAAGTAAAGGACAAAAGTTGACAAACCTTGAAAGTATGTAAATTCGAGGGTTAAAAATGTCAACGAGGGGTAAATATACTGTATAGTAACCCTAAATGATGCTCGTACCTTCAAACGAATGAATCATGGATCGTACGGAGCAAAATGCGGGAGAAAGTGAGAGATTACAAGCTACAGGGGTCAATTGTGTCAACATGTTTAATTTATACCTCTGAGTGACCCTTTGACGAACCCGAGGCTTTGTAACAGTAAAATACGCTCACTAGAATATACGATATAAATTTCGCGAAGTTCCGTATTAAAACGAGAAAGTTATGATCAAATTCATATGAGAGGGGTTAAAAGCGTCAACAATAAAAGTTAAGGCTTTTCGGATAGTAATTAAACTAACCGGGGACTTAACAATGCGGGTAAAAGTCACGAGGCCCTTAATTGTAAATAATCGAGGGCCAAATCGCAAAGTTACCCCTTCGAAACCGAAAGGTCAGGTTAATGATTACAAAAGATTTGAAAATCTTGGAAATCAGACCTCAGGCGGGCTGCGTGAGTGAAACCATCAAGCTGATGCGGGCCGCGCGCCTTATGTTGATTCGTTTACTAACATGAAGATTCAGGCGGCCCGCGTCCATGTTGCCTGAATTCTAATGCGGGCCGCGTACGACATACAGATGCAGAAAGTTTGGACAGATTCAATGTTTGAGCTTGTAAACGATCATTGATGCATTAATTGAAGCATGGGCGCCCTCTACATGTCCCCTAGCACCCAGGGACACCTGCTAATCATCCATGAGCAATCCTAGAGTGAGTTGTAATGATCTTGTGCACCATAATTCACTATAAAAGGCAAGGCATTGCACCGATGTGAAACACACCTCAAATCTGCCTTCTAGTTCATCTCTGGAGCTCTAAAGCATTCCTTTAACATCTCTAGTCGTGCACCAAGCTTCTGTAAGTTGCCTAACCCTTTGTGGTTTCGTTTTTCCATAGTTTTAGCTTAAAAGTCAATCTGTCGTAATTAATAATTGACTTTGCGATAAATCACAAATGGTCCAGTGGTTTGTCGAATCAAAGATAGTTATATGTTGGTAATCATGTGGGCTTTAAACCCCTAAAAGGGCACCTTCTGATTCCCACTCTAACTAGTCCGAATGTCGAGTCAAACGTGCATAGAAAAAGTCAACAGAAATGCTATTTTGCGATTTCATGCATAATCAGTAATGTAGATGGTGTGTAACCTATTTTAACACTCATAAAACATGATAATAAGTATATTAACTAGTCTAAGCTTGTTTGAACCGACCATTTACTGTTTTGACCCGGTTCGGAGCCGAAAGTCGCAAAACGTTAACTTTTGCTTTGACTTCAGTTCTGACCCGTTAAAGTATGATTTAGATATGCCTTAGGACTCTCTTAGGACCAGGTTACATGATGGTATAACCCTCTGTGACTGGTTCGTTGTTTGTCCGAGTCTTTTACACTTTTCCGTTAAATGCTTAAAAGTTGACCGTAACGCCCTTTTTGATATAAAACGAGAATTTCGGACACGTGAAAGGACCATAACCTTGGTTACTGATTTCTAAGCATGTCCCTAAAATTTCACGTCAATCCGAGGTCCAGAATAGGAGTTATGCTAAATAGCGCAAATTACGGAAACTTTAGTAATTAAATAGCGCAATTAGCATAACACCTATCTAAACCCAGATTTCGACACCAAACCTTTTACACACTAATGTAAAATAATATTTTGTAGTTTTTAAAGATTTTTAATTATTTTTAACTTGCTCATAACCTGCGGTTATGGCAACGGTTCGTTAAATACCGAATATACCCTTTTCGGCCATAACTTGAGTTCTACAAGGTCTTTTGACCCGATTCAGTTGCTACTGATTTTAAATAATAAATAAAGTATTTTGGACTTTATAAATTGTTCGGGAAACACAGATTTCCTGTAGAACTCAGAAACCTCTTTATAAATCTTTAAAACGACCGAAATACCCCTACGGGGCATAAAATGAACTTAAACTCGTTACGGGCATTATGGAAGGTATCCTACTGATACCACAACCTCTTTAAAGCATATTGACTTAGGAAACCAGTGTAGGACTCTTACGGTTACCCGTTGCGCCTTTTTGCGCGCACGGTTCGGCTTATGTAACTAGTTTACATAAACTAGCCGAAACGGGTCAAACCATATTGTTTTGACCCCAAAATCCAGAGTGTGGTTATTATACCCATATAAAACAAGTCTTCAAACTTTTTGGGTCCAAATCACATTCCATTCCCGGTTTTCGCCTTTCACGCGATTAAACCGTAATTATCCTTTGAAACTGACCGGTCTAAGCTACGGCTAAATTAAAGACCCGTTAGGATTCTAATAGGTTATGTTAAACCTTCGTTCCAGAATAGGAGACCAGTAAAAGCTATTTGCAATTTATTCGATTAAGGATTTATACTTGCAAAGGTAAATACTTTTAACTTATTTTCCGTTATACGGGCTTGGGTTACGGTATATAGCATACCGCTTGATCGGGCATCAAATTCTCCACCGTTGAGTGGGTAATTGAATAAATTTGATTGGCTCGTTTAAACAGTCTTGTTACTTAAAAGCCTTTGGGGGGTTAATGACAATGTCCCGGATATCCCTGGCAGCATATTACGAAATGGCCACGACCTAAGCGCGGAATGTAGGCGTACACTCGTCAGTGCATAAATAGTTGATGTGGTGTGTCTATTAATCTTTAACCCGGACAAGATCCGGGCTACTGAACGCATAAGGAACATGTAATCCGGTTCACAAGATTATAAATTTAAGTAATTCTCCCAAGTTATAAAAGAGTTTGTGCCTTGTGCATTCAAATCAATTTTAATAAACATTTTACAAAAGTGTCGGTTGAATGTATTTACCAAGTTAAACTGACGTATTTTCCCAAAAACACTAAATGCAGGTACTATGCGCAATTGGCTGGATATTTCTCCTTAGCATCATAAAGAGTCTCGCAAGCTTAAGATGCCTACGTCTGTTGAACAATACTTATATTTTTATTTGATCCCCTGTGGATACTTTTCGACTATTCGTAATACATTGATATTACAAACAATGGTTGAAATATAATTATCTTTATGCTTCTGCTGTGCATTCATATATTGTGTGGTTTGACTATATTGTTGCCAACTACGTCACGATAATCCCCCACCAGGCCCACCGGTGAGGCACGTGGAAATCAGGGTGTGACAGGTTGGTATCAGAGCCAAAATTGAGTGAATTAAACACTATCCTTATGTGTTTAATCTCAATGACACAATTGCACATACTTGAGTCTAGACAAGAACATAGGACAAATTCGAATTGTTATTCCAGTTTATCTTTTTATTGTTTATTATGATTTAAAGTTTTGAAAGCAGGAAAAAATGCCACCAGCAATTAGAAGAGGAAGAGGAGGAAGAGGCAAAGGGCCAATCACTCACAATGATCACGAGGCTGGTCCTTCGAACATGCGAGCTCCTTCCAGTACAAGAAGTGAGGAACCACAGAGGCGAAGGAGAAACCTCTTTGAACTTGCAAGACATTCTACCTCGCACAGTTCAACACCTTCATACCGTCATTCTTTTGGACCACACTCAGAAAATGACCCCAATAACCCTCAACCTTCGTTTATACCTCTCCAGCGATCTGCTTCGCACCGTTCTTATGGCGATCCTTCTCCTTTCTTCGTAGGACAGTTTAACCCAGCGGACTATGTCCAAGAGCCAATAGGGTATAACCCTTTAGGACCAGAGGATCACTTTTCTGAAGATAATGCAGTGGATATGGACGAGGATACAGATCCCGTCGAGCCTGCAAGGGGTACTCCCAACCATTCAATCGAGATCTCTGATGGGTCATCCTTTCATGGAACACCCTATCAAGGTCCCGACAGTTATCAGGCGAGGTTTGACCAATGTAATTGGTACTTCACACCATCTCATCACTTCTCGCCTCATGACCAACAGCAGCAACAGAATCCTTCTGAGGATTCGCGGTTCGTGGCAGTTACGCCACCGCCACCGCCACCAGATCCGCCAAGGCGTAGAAGATCAGGCGCGCGGATGTCCACCCGAGGAGGGGAATTCCATTTCAGCACCTCTCGCCACTCAAGTGCGAGTCACTTTCCGTCAGTGCTTGAAGAACCATAATTAGGGGAACCTTCGGGTCACCCTGCAGAGGTGAATTCTACACCAGTTGCACCACCTCCGCCACCTTTCGGATATGACAATCCGATACCAGCGTACGGCGGTTCCACCGCGTACAACCCGTTTGAGCAGCCGACTCACACGCACTACAACTATAACTATGATGCCGATCCATACGTGGTAGCGGCAAATTATAATGCCCTCCATGGAACCTCTTGGAGACCAGATTACTCAGCTCATGGGTATCCAATACCTCCCAGAGCTCCGGTTCAGCAACCGTCACAGCAGCCACGTTTTTCTCCACCGGAGCAAGAAGAAATCCTACACCGTTTAAACCGTGTGGAACGAGACTTCAAACAAGAACGTAAGAGTAATCGTGGATTCCTCAAGGGCCTAGCAAACCTACTCAAAGGAAGGAAGAAACGAGATCATTAGTCTCTTTATGTATTACAGTATTTACTATTACAAGCAAAATCCCTGCGAGGACATTTGTTTAGAGTATTTTAGTCCCTGCGTGGACATTTATCGTGTTTAGTCCCTGCGTGGACAATTACTTTCAGTTCCTGCGTGGACTTATCTTTTAGTCCCTGCGCGGACATCTATCTATGTATTTGGTCCCTACGTGGGCTTGTTGTCTGTAAACCGCTGCGTAGGTATTTACTTATTTAAAAGTCCCGTTTAGGGCAGCGTGTAATCATTACTATAAGTAATGGAATGTTATGTTATGAATTTCATTTTGTTATTATATATGAAATAAATCAAAAATCATTCCTTTTAAATTAAATCTGCCTAAATAAAGAATCTTAAGAGTGAAACCTAGCCAGGTGTCATTATAAGACCCGGCCAAGATGGTAAGACCTGATTAAAAGATTCAGATCCCCTGTTAACCTCTGTAAACATGTTAACGTTCTTGGCAGATGTGATTCGGTAAAATCGCACGCGTCATTCTTATATAAGAATCCTTCTAAGGATTACAAAGCCCAAATTAATGATCTGTAAATCATGGGTTAAATCATCAAGGAAGATGATCATTTATTAAACATCCATTAGCGATGTAGTGCCTACGGGCCAAACTTATTAAACATCCATTAGCGATGTGGTGCCTACGGGCCAGACTTATTAAACATCCATTAGAAATGTAGTGCCTACGGGCCATAATTATTGTCATATAAGACAAAAGGCAGTTGTAGTCTATGACTCCCTGTCAGAAGAGGAAAAAGGACTACGGTTCAAACCTTAATGCCTGGATTCTCTGTAATCCCGGCTTATATTATAAAAACGTCCTTGTGACTAGGCTTTTGCGCCACTAGCAATATTGTTTGCAATTAGGATAAGTTATATTCAAATCCTAAATTAAAGTGAGTAACAAATTAACCAGATATGGTCTCTGTTACCATGGTTAATGAATTGCCATAAAAGACAATTCCATAATAAACTCCTAAATAAAACTTTATCATTATCTTCTGTAGCAGATTCAAGTTACAATGGCTGATCCCAATGAGGTGAATAGTCATTCGAAAGAAGATGAATATGATAACGCCCAGGTTCATTTGACGGGCGCTGAATTAAAAGCTCTAGTCGATGGCGCTGTTAAGACAGCCTTAGATCGACAATACGAAGAGTACACCAAGTCCCGGAGCAGAACCATATCTAAACCACACTCAAAGCCGAAGACCCACTCAAAATCTCACAGCAAACCACCGTCTAAGCCTAAAAAGGACGATGATAATCACTCATCCAATGAAAACAGTGTCCGTCCAGAAAAAGTGTTTACTGATGCATCTCGCGCCAGGGGTTGCACCTACAAGTATTTCGTATCTTGCAAACCCCGAGATTTCACTGGGGAGAAGGGCGCGGTAGATTGTATGACTTAGTTAGACGAGATGGCCACCATGGTGGACATCAGTGGTTGTGCAGAGAAAGATGTGGTAAAGTTTGTTTCACAATCATTCAAGGGCGAGGCCCTGGCTTGGTGGAGATCTCTGGTTCAGGCCTCGGGGAAGGCTGTTTTGTACAGCATGACGTGGGAGGAATTCATTTCTCTCATCAAGGAAAATTACTGCCCTCAACATGAGGTTGAAAAAATAGAGTCTGATTTTCTATCGTTGGTTATGACAAACCTTGACTGTCAAGCTTACCTCACGAGCTTCAACATAATGTCCTGGTTGGTTCCGTATCTGGTAACCCCGGAGCCAAAGAGAATAGCTCGTTTTATCGGTGGTTTAGCCCCCGAAATAAAGGCAAGCATAAAGGCCTCTCGGCCAGCTACCTTTAGATCTGTAGCTGACATTTCTTTGTCCCTCACTCTGGATGCGGTCAGACAAAGATCGCTGAGGAACAAAGAAGCTGAGAAGAGAAAACGCGAAGAGGATACTTCACGAAGATCGAGCAAGAAGCACCGTGGAAACGGTGACAACAAGAAAGGGTCTGAGTCAACGAGAGATGGGCAACAATCTGGTGAGAAGCCCAAGTGGAAGAATTGCAAGAGACATCACTTTGGAAAGTGTAGACTCGAATCAAACTCGCAGACTCAGTCAAAGTCATTTGCTTGCGGGATATGCAAGTCCAAGGACCACAAGACCTTGGATTGCAAAAAGATAAAGGATGCAACTTGCTACAGTTGTAACGAGAAGGGGCACATTAGAACCAACTACCCTAAAAACGCCAAGAAGCCTGAAGAGGCCAAGAAGACTAATGCAAGAGTCTTCAGGATGGATGCGAAAGAAGCAGTGCTAGACGATAACGTGATCACAGGTACTTTCCTTGTAAATGATGTCTTTGCAAGAGTACTTTTTGATTTAGGCGCTGATAAGTCTTTCGTAGATCATAAATTTTGCAAATTGCTGAATATGTCTGTCAAAACCTTAAATGTGAGTTATGTGGTAGAGCTAGCAGATGGCACCATAGAAACCATCTCCACTGTGTTAGATGGATGTGTGATATCCATTAAGAACCACTCTTTTCCTCTATCTCTACTTCCCTTTAAATTGGCCGGTTTTGACATCGTATTGGGTATGGACTGGTTATCTCACAACCAGGCCAAATCGTCTGCAACAGAAAGCAAGTGGTGATAAAGACTCCGTCTGGTGAATCGCTTACCATTCGGGGAGATACCCAGTATGGATTGCCTGAGCAAGTGAGTATGCTCAAGGCTTCAAAATGTTTAAAGAAGGGTTGTGTCATCTACATGGCACAAGTCATTATTGAAGAGCCAAAACCAAAGATGGAAGACATTCCCGTCATTTCGGAATATCCAGAAGTTTTCCCGGAAGATCTACCTGGTTTGCCACCAAGTAGGCAAGTGGAATTCAGGATTGATATCATCCCTGGAGCAGCACCTGTTGCTAGAGCACCTTACAGGTTAGCACTAACCGAAATGAAGGAGTTGAGGACCCAACTGGATGAACTGCTAGCTAAAGGTTTCATCAAACCTAGTTCGTCTCCTTGGGGAGCACCTGTCCTGTTTGTCAAGAAGAAGGACGGATCGATGCATCTGTGCATCGATTATCGCGAGCTTAATAAAGTCACGATAAAGAATAGGTATCCTTTGCCGAGGATCGACGATTTGTTCGATCAGTTACAAGGGGCTAGTTATTTTTCGAAGATTGACTTGAGGTCAGGCTACCATCAACTGAGAGTCAGAGATGAAGACGTACATAAAACCGCATTTAGGACTCGTTATGGTCATTATGAGTTCCTAGTGATGCCTTTTGGGCTAACTAATGCGGCAGCTGCGTTCATGGATCTCATGAATCGCGTTTGCAAGCCACACTTAGACAAATTCGTCATCGTTTTCATCGACGATATTCTTATCTACTCGAAGAACCGAGCTGACCATGAGAAACACCTTCGCTGTATTCTCAAACTCCTGCATCATGAGAAACTCTATGCCAAATTCTCTAAGTGCGAATTCTGGCTTCGAGAAGTCCAATTCCTTGGACATGTTGTCAGCAAGCGTGGTATCCAAGTGGATCCCACTAAAGTAGAAGCTGTCATGAATTGGCAAGAACCAAAGACGCCTACAAAGATTCGTAGTTTCCTGGGGTTAACAGGATATTATAGGCGTTTCATTGAAAATTTTTCAAGGATTGCTGCGCCCTTAACTTCCTCGACCAACAAGAAAGTAAAGTTCATTTGGGGCACCAAGCAGCAAGAGTCCTTTGATATTCTGAAGCAAAAGTTGAGCAACGCTCCTGTACTGACATTGCCTGAAGGTACCGAAGAGTTCGTAGTTTACTGCGATGCATCACACACTGGCATGGGGTGTGTGCTTATGCAGAAAGGCAAGGTTATTGCCTATGCTCCGAGACAGTTAAAGGTGCATGAAAAGAATTACACCACCCATGACTTGGAGTTGGGTGCCGTTGTGTTCGCACTAAAACTGTGGAGGCATTATCTGTATGGTATCAAGTTTGTGATCTATTCTGATCATAAGAGCCTTCAACATCTGTTTAATCAGAAGGAGTTAAACATGAGGCAACGCCGTTGGATGGAGACTTTAAATGATTATGATTGTGAAATCAGATATCATCCCGGCAAGGCGAATGTAGTCGCTGATGCGCTGAGTCGAAAAGAAAGGGTGAAACCCATCCGAATCAATGCCAAGAGCATTAAAGTGAAGAATAAATTGATTGAAAGGTTGTTAGCTGCACAGAGGGAAGCTGTGTTGGAAGCTAACTATCCTAAAGAAAAGCTAGGAGTAACTGAGGAGCAGTTAACTCTTAGCAAGGACGGAATTTTACGATTAAATGGACGAATATGGGTTCCAATTTACGGAGGACTACGAGATGTTATCCTCAAGGAAGCCCATAGTTCCAAATATTCTATTCACCCTGGAGCTGATAAGATGTATCAGGATCTAAAGGCAAATTATTGGTGGATAGGCTTGAAAAAGTCTGTAGCCGCTTATGTAGCCAAATGCTTGACTTGTGCGCAAGTCAAAGCTGAGCATCAAAAGTCGTCAGGTTTGCTACAACAGCCTGAACTTCCCGAATGGAAGTGGGGATGTGTAACTATGGATTTTATTACCAAGTTACCCAAGATGAGGAAAGGAAATGATACAATATGGGTTATAGTTGATAGACTGAACAAGTCAGCACATTTCTTACCCATCAAGGAGACTTATAGCTCCGACATGTTAGCCCAGTTATACGTTGATAAGATTGTAGCCTTACATGGCATACCTGTGTCTATTATCTCTGACCGAGATACTAGATACACGTCTCATTTTTGGAAAAGCTTCCAGCAATCTTTGGGCACACGTTTGAATTTTAGTACGGCTTACCATCCTCAGACAGACGGTCAGAGTGAGCATACTATTCAGACGTTGGAGGACATGCTACGTGCATGTGCGATCAATTTGGGTGGTAGTTGGGATAAGAACCTACCACTAATCGAATTCTCCTACAACAATAGCTACCATACAAGCATTAAGGCTGCGCCCTTTGAGGTATTATACGGTAGAAAGTGTAGATCGCCCGTGTGTTGGGCGGAAGTTGGAGATGTCCAATTATCAGGAATAGAGATAGTCTTCGAGACGACGGACAAGATTGTCCAGATTCGAGACCGTCTCAAAGCTGCCCGAGATAGGCAGAAAAGTTACGCAGATCCAAAGCGTAAAGATTTTCACTTCGAGGTAGGTGAAAAAGTGTTGCTTAAAGTATCACCCTGGAAGGGGGTGATGCGTTTTGGTAAGAAAGGCAAACTAAGCCCGAGATACATAGGACCTTTCGAGGTTATCGAACGTGTCGGGTCAGTTGCCTATAAGTTAAACTTACCGGAGGAGCTCAATGGAATTCACAATGTGTTCCACATCTACAATCTAAAGAAGTGCTTCGCTGATGAATCACTGGTAATACCCCATACAGATGTGCACAAAGATGAGAGCTTAAAATTTGTGGAAAAACCTTTGTCGATTGAAGATCGACAGGTAAAGAAGCTTCGAAGGAAGCATGTACCTATTGTTAAGGTCAAATGGGATGCCCGTAGAGGTCCCGAATTCACGTGGGAGGTTGAAGCCACGATGAAAGAAAAATACCCTTATTTGTTTCAGTAAATCTCGGGTCGAGATTTATTTTAAGGGGGTGAGGATGTAACACCTCGAAATTTTGTGTCCAATAATGTGTTGACACGTGGTATGAGTTTACACGTGGTATGAAATACTAAATAAAGGACTAAAGTTGACAAACCTTGAAAGTATGTAAATTCGAGGGTTAAAAATGTCAACGAGGGGTAAATATATTGTATAGTAACCCTAAATGATACTCGTACCTTCAAACGAATGAATCATGGATCGTACGGAGCGAAATGCGGGAGAAAGTGAGAGATTACAAGCTACAGGGGTCAATTGTGTCAACATGTTTAATTTATACCTCTGAGTGACCCTTTGACAAACCCGAGGCTTTGTAACAGTAAAATACGCTCACTAGAATATACGATATAAATTTCGCGAAGTTCCGTATTAAAACGAGAAAGTTATGATCAAATTCGTAGGAGAGGGGTTAAAAGCGTCAACAATAAAAGTTAAGGCTTTTCGGATAGTAATTAAACTAACCGGGGACTTAACAATGCGGGTAAAAGTCACGAGGCCCTTAATTGTAAATAGTCGAGGGCCAAATCGCAAAGTTACCCCTTCGAAACCGAAAGGTCAGGTTAATGATTACAAAAGATTTGAAAATCTTGGAAATCAGACCTCAGGCGGGCCGCGTGAGTGAAACCATCAAGCTGATGCGGGCCGCGCGCCTTATGTTGATTCGTTTACTGACATGAAGATTCAGGCGGCCCGCGTCCATGTTGCCTGAATTCTAATGCGGGCCGCGTACGACATACAGATGCAGAAAGTTTGGACAGATTCAATGTTTGAGCTTGTAAACGATCATTGATGCATTAATTGAAGCATGGGCGCCCTCTACATGTCCCCTAGCACCCAGGGACACCTGTTAATCATCCATGAGCAATCATAGAGTGAGTTGTAATGATCTTGTGCACCATAATTCACTATAAAAGGCAAGGCATTGCACCAATGTGAAACACACCTCAAACCTGCCTTCTAGTTCATCTCTGGAGCTCTAAATCATTCCTCTAACATCTCTAGTCGTGCACCAAGCTTCTGTAAGTTGCCTAACCCTTTGTGGTTTCGTTTTTCCATAGTTTTAGCTTAAAAGTCAATCCGTCGTAATTAACGATTGACTTTGCGATAAATCACAAATGGTCCAGTGGTTTGTCGAATCAAAGATAGTTATATGTTGGTAATCATGTGGGCTTTAAACCCATAAAAGGGCACCCTCTGATTCCCACTCTAACTAGTCCGAATGTCGAGTCAAACGTGCATAGAAAAAGTCAACAGAAATGCTATTTTGCGATTTCATGCATAATCAGTAATGTAGATGGTTTGTAACCTGTTTTAACACTCATAAAACATGATAATAAGTATATTAACTAGTCTAAGCTTGTTTGATCCGACCATTTACTGTTTTGACCCGGTTCGGAGCGAAAGTCGCAAAACGTTGACTTTTGCTTTGACTTCAGTTCTGACCCGTTAAAGTATGATTTAGATATGCCTTAGGACTCTCTTAGGACCAGGTTACATGATGGTATAACCCTCTGTGACCGGTTCGTTGTTTGTCCGAGTCTTTTACACTTTTCCGTTAAATGCTTAAAAGTTGACCGTAACGCCCTTTTTGATTTAAAACGAGAATTTCGGACACGTGAAAGGACCATAACCTTGGTTACTGATTTCTAAGCATGTCCCTAAAATTTCACGTCAATCCGAGGTCCAGAATAGGAGTTATGCTAAATAGCGCAAATTACGGAAACTTTAGTAATTAAATAGCGCAATTAGCATAACGCCTATCTAAACCCAGATTTCGACACCAAACCTTTTACACACTAATGTAAAATAATATTTTGGAATTTTTAAAGATTTTTAATTATTTTTAACCTGCTCATAATCTGCGGTTATGGCAACGGTTCGGTAAATACCGAATATACCCTTTTCGGCCATAACTTGAGTTCTACAAGGTCTTTTGACCCGATTCCAGTTGCTACTGATTTTAAATAATAAATAAAGTATTTTGGACTTTATAAACTGTTCGGGAAACACAGATTTCCTGTAGAACTCAGAAACCTCTTTATAAATCTTTAAAACGACCGAAATACCCCTACGGGGCATAAAATGAACTTAAACTCGTTACGGGCATTATGGAAGGTATCCTACTGATACCACAACCTCTTTAAAGCATATTGACTTAGGAAACCAGTGTAGGACTCTTACGGTTACCCGTTGCGCCTTTTTGCGCGCACGGTTCGGCTTATGTAACTAGTTTACATAAACTAGCCGAAACGGGTCAAACCATATTGTTTTGACCCCAAAATCCAGAGTGTGGTTATTATACCCATATAAAACAAGTCTTCAAACTTGTTGGGTCCAAATCACATTCCATTCCCGGTTTTCGCCTTTCACGCGATTAAACCGTAATTATCCTTTGAAACTGACCGGTCTAAGCTACGGCTAAATTAAAGACCCATTAGGATTCTAATAGGTTATGTTAAACCTTCGTTCCAGAATAGGAGACCAGTAAAAGCTATTTACAATTTATTCGATTAAGGATTTATACTTGCAAAGGTAAATACTTTTAACTTATTTTCCGTTATACGGGCTTGGGTTACGGTATATAGCATACCGCTTGATCGGGCATCAAATTCTCCACCGTTGAGTGGGTAATTGAATGAATTTGATTGGCTCGTTTAAACAGTCTTGTTACTTAAAAGCCTTTGGGGGTTAATGACCATGTCCCGGATATCCCTGGCAGCATTTTACGAAATGGCCACGACCTAAGCGCGGAGTGTAGGCGTATACTCGTCAGTGCATAAATAGTTGATGTGGTGTGTCTATTAATCTTTAACCCGGACAAGATCCGGGCTACTGAACGCATAAGGAACATGTAATCCGGTTCACAAGATTATAAATTTAAGTAATTCTCCTAAGTTATAAAAGAGTTTGTGCCTTGTGCATTCAAATCAATTTTAATTAACATTTTACAAAAGTGTCGGTTGAATGTATTTACCAGTGTAAACTGACGTACTTTCCCAAAAAGACTAAATGCAGGTATTATGCGTAATTGGATGGATATTTCTCCTTAGCATCATAAAGAGTCTCGCAAGCTTAAGATGCCTACGTCTGTTGAACAATACTTATATTTTTATTTGATCCCCTGTGGATACTTTTCGACTATTCGTAATACATTGATATTACAAACAATGGTTGAAATATAATTATCTTTATGCTTCCGCTGTGCATTCATATATTGTGTGGTTTGACTATATTGTTGCCAACTACATCACGATAATCCCCCACCGGGCCCACCGGTGAGGCACGTGGAAATCGGGGTGTGACAAATCATGGCATATGTATTTCAAATTTGTTTATAACAGGAAAGGAGGGAAGAAGTATGAACAAAGCAATTGCTCGTAATAAAGTGCAGTTTGGTTTCTAAAATGAGCAATAAGGTGTTAGTTAGTTTCTAGCTTATGCATGATTTCAAGTTGGTTGTTAAAATTAGAAAAAGAATGCAAAGTTCGCATATATTTCATGTAGTTTGTCCTTTTTCTTAATAAAAAGTTATCGTAACACAGTACAACTTACACAAACATAACTATATTACCTTGAGGTAGAGGGGGCAATCTTGACCCAAAGCCTTCCAATTGGGTCAATTTGGGTTGCTTTTAAAATTATATGGGTTGGTTTGGTAAGATATTTAAACTATATGGGTCACAATGGGTCACTTGAAATTCCATCTTGTAATTTTCGGGTCAAAGCGGGTCGACAACATTAAATAAATGGGTTGATGTGGGTTAGTGTCTTAAAGAAACGGGGCAGGTTTCAGATCGGAATGGATTTCGAGCCGGCACAAGTATCCGCACGAGACGGGTTACGACACGAAACGGGTTTTGGATCGGAACGGGTTCGGTTCAAAATGAGTTTCGGACGGAGACGGGTTTCGGCATGACGCAGGTTTTGGAGCGGAACATGGTCGGTTCGGGTCGGGTTTCGGGCCGACATGGGTTTCTACACTGGATGGGTTTCGGATCGCAACGGGTTTTGGGCCGACATGAGTTTCCGCACGAGACGAGTTTCGGGACGCGAACTGTTTCGACCCGTACCCATTTTGACCCATGACCCAACCCGACCCAACCCATTTTAAAACTAAGGATACAA
Organism: Helianthus annuus; assembly: GCF_002127325.2. Taxonomy (NCBI): domain Eukaryota; kingdom Viridiplantae; phylum Streptophyta; class Magnoliopsida; order Asterales; family Asteraceae; genus Helianthus; species Helianthus annuus. The sequence goes on along the minus strand of NC_035437.2, from coordinate 16,571,316 downwards.
GTGTTTTGTGGTTTCTGATAATGTTATTCAAATATAAAGAATATGCCTTTATGTTAAAAACGTTGGGACATATGTGGTGCATTTTAAAATCATTATTTTGTTGAAACTCCTGGGAATTACATAATGAACTTGTATATGTTGTCTAAAAGATAAGTAATCAATCAGGAGTAGTATAACGGAGAAACATAGGTAGTTGCATAATTGGGTTTTTCTATCACATACAGAGCAACATGGTTAATGACTTTTTAAAGAAATTCTAACTATCGTTTTAAAAAACATTTGTGATTTCTCAGGCTTTTATGCTACAACGAATTGTGATATCAGTATATGAGTTAGAACTTTGTTTTCAATTGCAGCAGCTGGAACGTAAGAAGTACCGTTCCTGACGCGAACCGTTTCGACCAGTACCGTTTCGACCCGTACCGTTTCGAATCGAACCATTTCGTACCGTACTGTTTTGACGCGTACTGTTTCGACGCGTACCGTTTCGACCCGAACCCGTTCCGACCCGAACCCGTTTTGACCCAAACCAAATCAACCCCTTTTTTAATTGAACCGTTTTAACCCGAACCCATTTTGACCCATGACCCGACCCGACCCGACCCGTTTGCCAGGTCTACCTTGAGGATAGCCAGTCTAGATAAGTGTCGTGACTTACTGGAAGCCGACTGTAACCATAATTTAGTCACATGATTTGTACGCTGATATAAACAAAAACATACATTTTTTATGCAATATATAAAACAAACTTACATTAACTCGTCGTCAAGCACATCTACACTTGCATCAATATCTAGACCCCTTTTAGAAGCAACACAGGTAGTTGTCATTCGAACAACATTTGTGTCTTGTTTCATTGTCCATTTATCAACTCTTTCTTTCTGGGCCGATTACCTAATCATGTGGATCTGAATTTTCTCATAGGATCCATAACTCTAATATTAGTTGCAAACAATAGATTTCATATTAAAATTGGAATAACTAATCGTAAATATAACACACTTGTTTAGTTATTGAAGCATAAAAGGCATATGATAAATAGGCCTTATGACGGTGGTGATGGTAGCGGCAGTCGACCGACACCTGCATTCATATTAAAGTTGTGATTCAGTATTGGCACTTATCTTAATAACATTAAGCAACAAATATGAAGGAAAGAAAACCCAAATCAATCTCTTAAAGAGAAGCACTAACAGCAACATCATCAAAAGTAAACTTCCATTATGAAAAACTCTGATTTGGATAGATCATTGTGGCTGCAAATCATCAGATTGCAGCACCAAAATAACAAAGGTAGACAATTTTTCTTAAATCATCATTGCCTATTAAATTTTCTTGGTACAACGAAGATAGACAATTTTCTTGCCTATTAAAAACATTCAACTTGACCCATTTAGATTAAAGAAAAAAGTACATCTTTTGACTCGTTACCCAGCCTATCCCTTTTCCCAACTCTGACCAAATATTTATAGGTGTTCACATTTCTATAATTTTTTTTCAAAACGATTCATTACAATAGATGGTAACTTCTTTTCTTTTCTTTTGGATTTTCACAAGAAACCAATAAAGTAGTTAAAAACGTTGATCACGCCAGCAAAAAGATGCAAAGTTAGGAAACAACCTGAATCTCTCTGGATCATTAAAGAGCTCCCACACAAACTGACAGTAAGCGTTTGGTGAATATATGCCTACAAAACACATATACATATAACATATATTAATTTCATCCACCGTCTCACGTACCACAGTAGGATCTGGCTGAACATTTCTAACAGCTAAGTTTATTCAACATGAAGAAAACCAAATACTAAGCTCCAAACAACATTTAACAACTCATGAGGCTCAGAGAATGCAAAAGGACCAAACCACCATGGCTGCAATAGGGGTTGCAGGCGATAACCTGCCATCCTCCACAGCTGCCACGCCATGGCGACATACTGACTTGATTTCAGGACTCATCTAGCCTCGTGTGTACCAGTGACAAATTTAGGGCTTATTATTGTAAACCCTAAGTGACGACACATGCATGCCCTATAACGAATGATTTAGGGCTTAGTATCAAAAATCCTAAAAGCCCTTCCTTATGGCCAACGCCGCACAAAATCCAGCGATTTAAGGTTTAGCAACGTAAACCTCAACGACGCTACAACTTCGCCATCATTGGAGTACCTTCCATAATCCATTGACAGCAGGTTTACCATCGTACACCCAAACGGTCTTCCGTCATCACCATCATCAGACCATTTTCAGCACAAGATCAAGAGAGAAATCCATCACCAAACAACGATAAAAGTGAAATATTGACAGTGATGAGATCGCCAGATAATAAAACCTACAAAACAGGTGTCAAACTCTTCCACAACGTGGCGGGCCGGAGGACACTAAGAGCGTGAAGTAGAAAGGCAGGTAGGTGAATCACCTACCTGCCACTATTCATTCACTTGCTCTACTATCATATATTAATCATATGTTGAAAGACAAGGTAGTGGTCCCATTGATTGGGATCTATACATTAATTTGCCCACATCATCACCAGAGGGTGGACAATGCTCTATATTGCTTTGTATATGAGCTTATGGTTAGTTGAATGTCTAATGTACAACAATTCGTTCATTCCAAGATTTTATTTAGAGATTTATAAATTATACAATTGACATGGATTCATAATTTACTTTAGTTAACCCGTGTAACACACGGGTACTTAAACTAGTATATAATAAATGAGAAGTTTTGGTCTGATGTGGCATCACTTAGAGCCTCCAAAATTCATTTTTGGAGGGAAAATAAGTTGGGTTTTATATCATTCGTGGATCCCGGTTTTAATGCATTCCGACCCGTTTTATGACCCGGGTATATAAGTCACCTAAAAAACCTAAATTCTTATCGCCTCATTCTTTTCCTTCACTGCTTCACATAGAAACCCTAGCCTCCGTGTTCCTTGCTTGAAGCTTCTACATCTCATTTTCTCCGAAAACATTCGCTTGTGCTTGAATCGACTGTTCCATCGTATGAGGAAGATGGTGATGGTGGTGGACTGTTTCATCTTCTACTTCACGCTTCCTACTCGTCTTCCTAAACCCTAGCATTCCTCCCATTCGTCTCTCAACTAGATCACCATTTTTTTCTTCGATGGATTCACGATTGTTTGGTTTTAGGATTTCATTTATCATTACAAACTCGATCCAAGATCTGACTCTACTCCAATCATCCTCAGTACCATCGACAACCTAACTAGAAAAAGGTTAACATGTGAAAGTTCGAGTCTTTCCTACTTCAAGTTCACCTTGCTGTTACACACTGGCACGTAGATATCACCTGTTTGAGATTATTTATTAATTTTTGTCGTGTTTTTGTTTAGTAATTTTGTGAAATTCGTCGACATTGTTATTGTGTTGTTTTTTTACTTGATTGTTTTTGTTATATGGATTTTGTGCGATTGTTGATTTTAGTTTGTGAAGTTTGTTGAAAATGGGAATCTAGGGCTTTTTTAGTAAGATTTTAAGGCCTTTTTTGTACAGAGTGGTAAATTTGAATCTGAATTGACATTTCGATAGGTGGAGTTTGTTTTAGTTTTTCAGATCTTGCAATTAGTAGGGAGAAAGATGACCACATAAGGTTATTAAATTTAATTACTTTTGGTCTTATTTTTCAAGTTTTTTAACATCAGAAGACGACTCTGACTCTGCTTCAAGGTCATGGAGTACTAGAATGTGTTTTGTCACGATTTTAGGGTTTGTGGGAGACATGGGAGTTGATTTTGCTATTTTTGCAGAGAAAGTAAACCGTTTTTTGTAGAGGAAGTCAACTTTCTCTCCTCTTCACATCTTCAAGCACTGATGCAATTCTACTGAGTTCTATATCCAAGATGGTGATATAAGAATACAATCTCATTATGTAAAAAAGGAAGGAATTATGGATTTTAATAATCCTAACTATTAGTTGTTGGCCGACAACGGTCCCAACTAAAAAATAACCAGTGGTGGTCCCACCTTTTCATATATTGTAAGCCAATGGACTTTTACTAAACCGAAAAGGATAAGGGGGCAAAAAGAAATTAAGGTTTTGTTAGTAAAAAGTCCATTAGTTTACAACACGTGAAAAGGTAGGACTACCACTGGTTAATTTTTAAGTTGGGCCATTGCTGGCCAATGGCTAATACTTTGAATTATTAAAATCCGTTATTCCAAAAAAGAATGTAAATGTGGCGTGTTTTTTAGTTTTTACTAATAGCCTTGACACGTGGCAGGTTTTTGTATGAAAGATGCAACAGACCGACTAATTAAGGTATAAGAAATGTAGACGAATCAAGTTATAAGAAATGTGGTTGATATGGGATAATTCCCATTCCTTGATATCTGTTTGGTTGGAAATGCCTTTGCTAAAAAAGTTTTTCTTTATCTACATCGATACTTAGATGATAGTGGAGGAGGTGGAGGAAAACGGGGATGGTGGTTTTATGACACCGTAGGAAGGAAGGTTGAGAGATTCCAGATTCGCTACGTATCAACACCGTTATCACTAAACTACTGCACCAACGCATAAACCAGTTTTTAAAACATTGCATAAATCCGGTTTTCAAATGGAAGATATTGTAGTGGTGGGGATCTCGGAACTGTTGCCCCATCTAAAAAAGTTGCAGGTACATTTTCACAACTTTTTCACCTTCAGAAAATGTAAAAAATTAGCCCCTAGATATCGATCCAGATTCACGCTCAACTGTTTTGGTGATCATTGGCATCCTATGGTGAACTCAAGGTGAAGGTAAGTCCACAACACATCTGCTGTTATGTGTATAGAGATTACAATTTTGGGGGAGGTTAATAATCTTTGTTTTGTGGTCAGGTTGGGAACAACAATCACATGTTTTGCTAGGCATGTGTCGGACGCTATTATTATTTGAGTAGAAAGATTTTTAAGCGCTACTCACCACATTTCGGTCCAAAGGATTGCAAAAAAAATATACGGTTGGATAGTTTTATTTCATTTAATGAGTTGCATTTCATTTGTAGATTTCTTTTAATTTAAGCTCATGATTTTTGTAAAGTTTTAAGCTTTTAGTAAAATTTGAATGATTTCTCACATTTTTCATGTGAGTATTTCAAGATTCAAGATTTTTGTAAAGTTTTAATCTTTATGTGTAATTTGATGGGTTTCTTGAAATTCTTCATGTGGGTATTTCAAGTTTTTTTGTAAATTACTAACCTTTTTTGTGAAATTTGATGGACTTCTTGACATTTTTCATGTGGGTATTTCAAGATTCAAGTATTCTTGAATTCAATATTCAAGATTTTTGTAAAGTGTTAAGCTTTTTGTGTTATCTGATGGATTTCCTTACATTTTACATGTGGGTTTTGTCAGATTGTTTCTATGCTATTGGAAGACCGATCTGTGAATCCGGATTCTTTGAATCGTCATAAATAGGTGTGATTGTGTCTTGATTGAAGTTAATGTCTTGCTTCTGTTCATCGTCTTGTGCAAGTTGTTGCCTTTTAAAATCTGTACTTTCCCCCTTTTGATGGTTTGACTAATTGGGCTTACTTTGACAGTTGGGTCAAATTTGGTAGACTCCATTGATGCCGGCTGCAATGCATGGGAAGATTGATTGTGTTAAAAAGCTCATTGAAGCTAATGCTAATGTATGTTAAGTTCATTCATTTTTCACTTTTACCCTTGCATAGTTTCTTGATTATGTGGAATTACTATTAAATGTTAATATTATGTGCAATTTATTAGATTTTGATGTTTGATTCACCAAATGGAAGAACATGCTTGCACTATGCTGCTTATTATGGTCATTCTGATTGTCTCGAAACCTTTCTTTTCGCGGCCCGGACCTCTCATGTTGCCGCTTCTTGGTGTGTTTCTTTGATCTGTGAACTTTATTTTAATTTCAAGGACTTATGAATTATGATACTTTTTGTTTATGATCAATACTTAAATATTGTTAATTGAATTGTTGGTTTCAGGGGATTCTCGATATTTGTGAATATTAGAGATGGTTAAGGGGCAACACCTTTGCATTTGACTGCCCGTCAAAAAGACGACCGCAATGTGTTCATATACTTCTAGATAGTGGAGCTCTTGTATGTGCCTCTACCGGTGGCTATGGGTATGAATTCTTGGAAAATAAACTTATTTTATAGATCATATTTAGTAGAACTTTCAATTTTGACCCTCTTTGCATAAGTGCCAAGGTATATTTGTTCATTTGTCATGTTTTAGGTATTGTACCTTTCGCTTGTAGATTTAAATTATTAAAAGACGAGTTGGTTCCTTTTGGGTCATTTTGTATGCAACAAATTAGATGTCAAAAATTATATTTATTTATTTATAATTTTTGTAAAAACTAAAAATGTTACATTTTTTTGTTCCATTGTGACGATTGTGGCATCTGCAGGTTTGTATATGAAGATTATGTTTGTAGGTAGTAAGTTACCTTTTTACAAAACATTTTATACAACAAAACAAGTCATCCAACAAATCCGTGCTGACCCAATCATAACCATTATTAGATGAACAAAATATTTTATTTAATATTTGATTGCATTGTACATTTTTTACTTAACTAGACCACATACAAATAATACTAAGGAATCTACTTTGTTTTCAAATCGCAGAAGAGAGATCGACAGCAACCCCAAAGAAAACATCCACAGACCCTATACCAAAGGTAAACTTATTCTTTGTTAGATTGATGACATAAACGAGGTTAAGTTATAACTAAAGCGTAAGGTGTGCTATTTTGTAGTACACGGTAGTCAAGATCGTCTTTGGAGTTATACGTAGAACATTAATTTACAACCATTATATTGTTTGAGCAATAATTTACTTTTCAAAGAAATGATTTTGGATTTTATTGCTTTGAAATGGGTATTTTGTTCAGGCTGACTTTAGACACTTTTTGACCAAATTTTATTTTTGTGTAGAACTGAAGTGTCTAATACGAGTACAAATGCTATATTATTTCAATTATAGTCTAATGATACAATGATTTATGAGGTTTTTTGTTTAATTACACTTGAGTCAACTTTCAACCTATTTGATATGTCTTGGTTTAATTTTAATTTCTTTGTCTCGTAAGAGAAAAAAATGATCCACATTGACCCATTTATATGTAAACTGGTCAAAGTTACTTCATCCGGTAAAGATAGCATCAGATAACATAATGACTAATATTAATCTATTTTTGTTCTTTTAATAGATAAATAGTTGCAATGGGTTTTATTGTGACTATTTCCATCCAAATAACAAAGAAACCAAACCCACAGTGTGGACAAAGACTTGGAGTGGATGGTAAGTCAAACTTCAAAATCTTCACCTTTTTTAAATCGATAAGAAAAAGTCAAAATCATGTTTGTAGAATCTTTTCACTGACTTGAAAGTCATCATGTAAGGTTACGCTATTTTACTAGAGTAACTGTTGTCTAATGCTATGGTTAGGTTATTTTGAACTTTTATCATCTCTTGTGTCCTTAATAGGTTGAAGAAAATTTTGGGAATGCTCAACATATTGAACTTGATTAGTACACAAACACAACATTTTCCAACTTTGGTCAGGACCCATTTGTTGATAGTTCGATTAGTATTCCAGAGATTGTCATTGCACAACCATCACGACTGTGATCGCCATATTATTCCGATCATATGCTACCGGCTACGCCATAGTAAGGCAGACTATTCATTTTTCTATCCAATTATCTTATATTTCTTCCCATTTATCATTTATGATACACATTACTTAACAGGTTCAATGGGTTGAAGTTGTCAACTTACCCATACATTTGTAGTGAAAATTTTTGGAAGTTGCATACTAGAGAAAATTTCAACGAAAGTAATGAATTTTGATGGATGAAGGAAAGTAATCTATATACATGTTAATACATCATTTTTTGTGTGATTTTAATTATATATTAAAAGACTATCCTCATACCTTTTGGTTGGTTCTTTTTGTAGAAGGGACTCGATTTACTCAGAAAGGTTTTGGCCACTTAAAGGATATGCATATTCAAAGGAACTCGACTATCTTTAAATTGTAATTCCATTTTGTCACTAATGTATGTAATATTACACTTTCTTTGTATTTTATTTTATCTATACACTTAATGTTTATCTAAATAACTTTCTCCAACCCAGGAAGCAATCCCGGGTGATAACCTAGTAAATAAATATATAAAAAGCCATGGGTAATGTTCATCGTAACAAATTTGTTATATATATATATATGGGAGAGTTAAAATAAGAACACTAAATTTCCATTTACACTTATCACTATTATTCGAATACAGTATTAGATATTATATTTAGACGTTTAAATTTACATATATTCATAAATAAAGAAAATTTAAAAATGTGTAAGTTTGTCATTTACACATGTGCATGTGTAAATTTGTTGTATTTACACATGTGTAAAATACTTATTAAGTGTGATTTTGTAAGGAGAGATGAATTATCTAAAAAGTAAATTCTTTCTTTTTTGGAAAATTGGAAAATAATAATCTCGTCTATCTGAATTTGGCCAATAATAATCCCAAGTCACGAATTAGCCGCTAATAATCCGACCTCGTCCAAATTTTTTGTAAAATATTCCGTAGTTAAATGGTGACGTGGCTGCCACATGTTAAATGACTCAAATGAGATTATTTATTTCCAATGATATGGATTATTTTAATCCTTTACTGTTGACCGACTATAAAAAGGGGCATTGACCCAACATAACACGCCAACGATCAAAACACCATCTCTTGAAAACCCTAAAATCCATCTCAAGAAGAAAGATGCAAACGATCAGGTATGCTAAAATTGTTGCTACATTCTTATTGTTTATGCGATTGAATCTTGATTTAGTCCTTCTCCCACTCTTCTTCTATCAACGTCTTCTCTAACACAGGTCTTACATTGTCCATCTCAAAGAAACGACAGTTGCATTCACTTGATAACACAACATCGACTTCTTGTTTCCACATAAAGAATTTGCAATCAGATCGCTATAGACATGCATTACAAACAATTGGTTAAAATTCGAAATTCAATATCGATTTTTTTTTTTTTTTTGTAAATTAACTACAGGCCATAGAAGGCATATGTAAAACTCTCCTTGCCTTGAACTTCGATTTCCAGCCACCCTACAGCTTGCAACTAATTCATGGTTACAATAAACTTTTCCATCCGTGCCAAATTTGAAAATTTTGGGGTTTTATGAACGAATTGAAGCAGACGATGATGATGAACTCATATTTTCGTTATTGGGATCGATTGAAGAAGCTTAATTTGTAGATTGAGGGTTCGCTTATGAATGTGTAGAATTAGGGTTCATGTTGGTATGTTTTGATCGTCTGGTGTTTTAAGTAGGGGTTAATGCCCCTTTTATACTCAGTCAACAAAACCAATAAAAGATTTAAAATAATCCATGTCATTTAAAAAAATCCATGTCATTTGAGTCATTTAACATGTGGCACCCATATCACCATTTTTATAACACTGTTAGCTAGATTCCACTATGGAGTATTTTACAAAAAATTTGGACGAGGTCGGATTATTAGCGGCTAATTCCTGACTTGGGATTATTATTGGCCAAATTCAGATAGGTGAAATTATTATTTTCCAATTTGCCTTCTTTTTTAATTTTGTATTTTAAGTATATTGAGGTCTGTATAAAAATTGATTTTGATTTGTTTTCTCATTCATTCTCACGGTTCTCTTAATATTTGGCGTTTTCAAGATAATAATCCCCTATATATGTGTGTGTGTATATACACATAAGATATGATCACAAGAGAACCATAGAGCTATCTGAGAATCAAAAACATAATTTCTAATAGTTTATTTATTTCTATTTTTAAAAAGGGTATTTCAGTAAAATTTCACCTCACTATTTTAGGTAGTTATATTTTTCATTATTGAATTACCTAAATTTCTCTAATATCTAATTTGTAATAATTTATTATCTTTCGGTTGAATCATTCAAACAAACAATCTTTGTCTTCAATACAAAAATAACTAGTTTAAGTACATGTGTGTTACACGAGTTAGTCAAAGTAAATTATATTATCTAACAGTCTTGAACAATGTAAATCATATAGGTCATAAATCTTTAAATCATTCTTATAACTGAAATTAAGTATTAGTGTTGAACAATGTAAATCATATAAGTCATAAATCTATAAATCATTCTTATAACTGAAATTAAGTATTATATATAAGAGTAAATTACAAGTTTTGTCCTTTATGTATATACCAAATTTCAGACAGTACCAGTTGCCTTTAAAATTGACGGATTTTGTTTTTAATGTTTCAAAATATTACACGGTTTGTCCTGTGGCCCTAACCAAATTAAATTTGCTTGTTAAATCAAGTCACATGGACACATATGAGGGCAAATTTGTCTTTTTCCTGCCCTCTCCATTTCACCTCAAATTATTATAACCAAACCCTAATTTAGATGATATCCTGCTTGCCACCACCACCACACACCCACCATCACCTTCTAATTTCATGTAAATATAATATCAAAATTACACCCGTTGAAGTAACCTTACAGCGTTGTTGGCGAGTTCAGGAAGCAGTGTTATTTGTTGAGAGGGCATTTTGTTTACGATTTCTCTTCAAATTGGATATGTGGATCTGGACATAATTGAAACATACATATAGTTACTGAAGAACGAATTTATAGAAATAGAGGAGAAGAAGAGTGAACTTGTTACCTGATCAGAGGTGACTACGACGGAGACGGTGGGATTATGTGGAGTCCGGTGATGACTTGACAACGCAATCTCTATACCTAGATGAATGTTCAGGTCGGTTCGGTTCGGTTCGGGTCGGGTTGGGTTGGGCTGGACTGACTGTGGATGTTTATGGTTTTATAGCATATGAATTAGTATATTAAGCTCTATTTATTTCACAATTTGCTATGACTGTAAGAGGCAACAATTAGGGGGCGTTTGGTTCGTGGAATGGAATGGAATGGAATTAGGAAGTTTTTCTTTGTAAAATTGATCTTGGTTGAGGGAGGGAGGAATTTGAAATCCTTCACTCTAATGAAATTTGTGACTATTTCAACATTCCTTAGAAATCCTTCACTCTAATGAAGGAATGGAATGGAATGTTGAAATAGTCACAAATTTCATTAGAGTGAAGGATTTCAAATTCCTCCCTCCCCCAACCGAGATCAATTTTACAAAGAAAAACTTCCTAATTCCAATTCCTACACATTCCATGAACCAAACGCCCCCTTAGGGTTTGAAATTTTAATATTTTGTCTTCTTTCACAGGATCATGTGTATTATAATATTGTTGAAGGTGTTTGATTTAATGGTTTCTTGAGATCCAACGGAAATTGTCAAACAGGTGAGAAAACGTAATCGTATAAAGTTGTGGACGATTTTACCTTTTATGAAATTGTTCTGTGCTTTTAGGACACTATGTGAGGGTGAATTAGGCCACTTGATCTGCATATGTGATAAGTTTGGGGTTGTGGTGGTGATAGGTTATGGTGGCAGGTGGGTGGTAAAAAGCGATGGTAGAAGGTGGTGCTTGTTAATGTTAGTGGCAGGTGGTTGGTAGAAGGTGGTGCTTGTTAGTGGTAATGACCGGTGGGTGGTAGAAGGTGGTGCTTGTTAGTGGCAATGACAGGTGGGTGGTAGAAGGTGGTGCTTGTTGGTAGCGTTGGTGGTACACGTCATCTTTAGAGAGGGAAAGATATATATATATATATATATATATATATATATATATATATATATATATATATATATATATATATATATAGGGGAAGGTTTAAATGAGAACGCTAAATATTGTGAGAACCGTGAGAACAAATTAAAAACCGCAAGAACTTGGTCAAAAACAATTCAAATTCAAAAATTTTTTCTACACTTATCATTATTATTCGAATACAATGTTAGAAATTTAATTTACACGTTTAAATTTACGTGAATTCGTAAATAAAAAAAATTTACACATGTGTAAATTTGCCATTTACACATGTGTAAATCTGTTATATTTACACATGTGTAAATCTGTTATATTTACACATGTGTAAATCTGTTATATTTACACATGTGTAAAAAAATCTAAAAAGAGTGATTCTGAAAGGAGAAATGAATTATTTGATGTTGTAAATTGTTTTTTTGATGTTGTATCTTAATTACAATGAGGTTTGTATTAAAAAATATTGGTTTTGATTGGTTTTTTCATTCGTTCTCACGGTTCTCGCAGTATTTAGCGTTCTCAAGATAATCCTCCCCTATATATATATATATGTGTGTGTGTGTGTGTGTGTGTGCGCATATAGAGAGAGAGTGAGTGAGAGAGAGGTGAGAAATGGAGTTATATATTTTTTTTTTGTTTTTTAATTTATGTATTAAAAGGGTAAAAGGACAAATTTGCCCTCATATGGGGTCCAAGTGACTTGATTTCACAGGAAAATTTAACTGGGTTAGTGCCAAAGGACAAACTTTGTAAGATTTTGAAACATTAAGGACAAAATCCGTCAATTTTAAAGGCAAATGATACCGCCTGAAATTTGGTATAAACATAAAGGACAAAACTTGTAATTTACTCTATATATAATAATGAAAAGTGTAACACTGAATGCCAAATAAAAGGCATAGCTATATACGCTTTTAAGTTTTATAAGACCGTACAATTATGACTCGTGGTTGCTCAAAAAGAAATCAAGATTTGACTTTTCAAATGCAAAACTTTGACGAACACTTTTCGAGTTTTCGCGATAAAAGTGGTTTTCATTTGAACCATCCCCTACACACACACACACACACACACACATATATAATTGCGCTAAAATAAGAACCACCTTGAGTTATAAGAACGGTGAGAACTTTTTGATCCGGGGCGAGGTGGACCAAATTTTTTTTTTCATAAACGTAGATGCGTGTATTATAAACACATTTGTAAAAAAATTCCAAAAAAAATGTCGTGTGTGTAGTTTTGAGCACCACAAGTTTGTGTTTATGGGTACCGTAAATTTTCCGGTTAGATTTACGGTACCCGTAAACACAAACTTGTGGTGTTCAAAACTACACACACGACTTTTTTTTTTGAATTTTTTTTTACAAATGTGTTTATAATACACGCAACTATGTTTATGAAAAAAAAAATTTGGTCCACCTCGCCCCGTACGGTGTAGTTCTCACGGTTCTTACAACTCGAGGTGATTCTCATTTTAGCGGTCCCCTATATATATATATATATGTATATATATATAGAGGCCGGTTAACGTACAATTCCTCTTATCCTACATTATGTACGCGATGCCCTCAGCTGTACGATCTTCAATCGATCAAACGCGAGCGAAACTATTTTAAATGATTAAATTAATCATTTTAATATATCTAAATCATACCAGGAAGGTTAAACGTCATTGCGAGGTCATAAATCTCTGTAATTGACCGATGATAGTTCAAAATCAAACCCTAAATCAAATTCAAAAACTTGAAAATCTTCTTCCCCAACCTCCCTTCGTTCCTTTTAGTGCGATATCGATAATAAGAACTACTAATTTGGGAGTTGTAAGGGTCAAACGGAAGAAGACTGACAATGATCGACCAACAATCGAAGAAGATGAACAGTAACACACACACAGATTTTTCACATGCGATATTCAATTTTACCCGTAAGTGGTTCATGACGGCATCCTTGTAATGTTGTTCAACATTATCCCATCCAATTTTATCAAACGGGATAGTCCGCCACATATACATGCCGGCCTCCCTTGAAAACATGTCTCTTGATTTACCAACAGGGGTAAACGTGACCTGTCGATCAAACGTAAGCGACACAGGCCCCCCGCTTTTACTAGACGCCGTAGTTTCTCGTTTTTAGCTTTCCCCCTAACCTTCTTTGGGGGAACCGCTGCAATTAAAACAAAAATAATTAGTAACAACATTTATAATATATAAAATATAAGGACTACAAAATAATTTAGTAAAAGACTTACCGTCTGTCTCGTGTGTGCCACGAATCCCACCAGGAGGAAGCGGTGGATCACCAGCGCCGTCACCCCCATGTCCCCAGGGGGCCACATCCGCCATCAAATAAGCGAATATCAGCAATACCGAAAACATAATCCCTATAAAGTTACAAATGTTACAGCATGTGTATCTAATAGAAATTAAGGGAAAATACAACAAGTGTAACTCAAATTCAAATAAATATTTCAAACAAGTGTTTATCAATTACAAATCAATATAAATTACAATAACTTTTCTTTTAGTCAGAGTCCACATAATCGGGATCATCCTCATCACAATCAGCCTCGACCTCATCACAATCAGTCTCGACCTCAAACACTTCATCGACGGTAGCCGTTGGGGGATCGAATTCAATTGAAGGCTCACCCGCAGTAACATGAGAAGATCCAATTTGAAAGTATTGGGTCAAGTCAATGACAAGTGGACAGTCAGATGAAGAGTTGTTGTCGACCACGTCATTATCTTCTAAGCCTTTGTCAACATTTTGAACCTTATTGACGCGGTCATCATCACTTAACGGCCGATCCCAAATTCTTCGATGATTAACATTTTCGACTACCCACCTATGTTTGTTTTTTTTGGTTTCGAGACGTTTCTTGGATGAAGAACACTTGTTTGGCTTGCGAAGCAAATATGAGTTGATCGTCTTTGTCCCATTCATGTTCAGTGCTTATACTGGTGATATTATTGTCATGGTTTACACCCCTTCGAGTATCAAACCACTTGCACTGAAATAGGACAGTGGAATAATTATTTGTATAACGCAACTCAATAATTTCTTCTAATTGGCCATAAAATTTCACACCGTTCTCTCCAACCACTTCCACCCCAGAGTTTTGTGTTGCGCATTTTGCATCACGTTCAAGTGTCTTAAACCTAACACCGTTGACTATGCAAGCAGTGTAAGTGTAAGCAGTCATTTTTGCACAAATTGAAAGAGCATACAACTCCGGGTGGAATTCTGGAGAATTTTGTGTTTTCATTGAATGGACCTAACAAATATAGAGTAATAATGTTTGTTATATGTGTATTACCTAGCAAGTGTAGAGTAGTGAGTGTTATATATGTATTATACCTTATGGAGAAACCATCCCGGAAATTTGGTTTTAAGATCATCTTGGGGATGTGTATGTTTGAATTCACTACATTGATGAAAAATATAAGAAAGGAATGAAAAATACCAATTAACAGATTATGAAAAGTTAAAGATAGAAGCACTCACTTCATGTACTCCCTAACTTCTGCACAGTTTTCGAGGACAAACCATTCCATCTTGCTTTTTTCGATGAATGATAGATATTTGTCCTTTGTTGCGCCAACAGGACGACATTTGGACTCAAACACCCATAACTTTCATTTTTCAATAACGACATCATCGTTTCTATCTAGGCGATTGAACTTAGTCTGAACATCTTTAAGGTACATTGAACAAAATGTTAGAGCTTCTTCAAACACATAACCTTCAGCTATACAACCTTCAGGCCTTGCCGGGTTTTTGACATAGTTCTTTAGTTTTTTCATGTACCTTTCAAATGGATACATCCATCTAAAAGCTACTGGACCTCCCGCAATCGCTTCATCAGGTAAATGCACAAGTAAATGAACCATAATGTCAAAAAACGCAGGTGGATAGATCATCTCTAACTTGCATAAGATGGTAACAATGTCATCCTTTCCTTTCTTCATATCATCCACCGATAGTGTTCTAGAGCAAAGTTGCTTAAAGAACATACAAAGGTCTACTATTGGTGTAGATGTATCTTTAGTCAAAAGCCCTCTAACCCCAATCGGTATCAAACGTTGCATGAGGATATGACAGTCATGAGATTTCAACCCGGTAATGTTAGCATTGTTTTCTGTCACCCTCTTACTAATATTAGATCCAAACCCATCTGGTAATTTAACATTTTTTATAAACTGACAAAAAAGTTTTCGATCATCGGACTTGAATGAGTACTTTGGATGGGGACTTAAGAACTTGCCACCCGATTGTTTCAGCCATTGTGTCGGCCGAATGTTTAGTTTTTGCAAGTCGGACCGTGCATTTGGCGTGTCTTTGCTCTTATCGTTCATTAGAAGAGTACCGAGCAAGTTGTCGCACACATTTTTCTCTATATGCATTACATCTAAGTTATGTTTCAGCTACAGAGAAGACCAATACTCAAGGTCAAAAAATATGCTTCTTTTGGACCAGTTCAACTCGAAATCAGACCGGGTTATCCTCCCACCTCCAAAATCTGGATGCTTGCCTGGTAGACGATTAATTAAACGACCGAGTTGAGCTTCTATGTCAGCTGGGCTAAACTGTCTTGGAGGGTCTCGTGTCTCGGGTCTCTCGTTAAAGTCGAGACTTGTTCTCCAAGGATGGTTGGCATCTAAGAACCGACGATGACCAACATAAGCACATTTACCAGTTACACGTATTGAAGGAGTGTCTTGGTTACAAGTTGGGCATGCCATGTAGCCTTGTCCGCTCCAACCTGATAGACTACTACGGGCTGGAAAGTCATTTATGGTCCATAACAACGCCGCCTTCATTGTGAAGTATGTGTTTGTTGCTGCGTCTTTAGTACGTACACCTGTCTGCCACAATTGCTTAAGCTCATCCACTAACGGTCTAAAGAAAACGTCCATGTCTTTCCCTGGTGATTTAGGGCCAGGAATCAACAAGGTCAACATGAATGTGGACTCTCGCATGCATAGCCAGGGAGGCAGATTATATGTGGTGAGTATAACCGGCCACGTGCTATGAGTCGAGGATCCACTACCGTTGTTAAAGGGATTAAAACAGTCAGCTACAAGCCCTAAGCGAACATTTCGTGGCTCCATCGCGAAGTTTGGGTACTTTTTATCAAAGTCTTGCCATGCAGATCCATCAACTGGATGACGCATAGTCCCATCTTCCGATCGTCCGGTACTATGCCATATCATATCTTTCGCTGTGTGCCTTGAACAATACAAACGCCGTAGTCTAGGTGTCAAAGGAAAGTATCGTAACACCTTACGAGCCACCTTCGTGCCTTTTGTCTCTTTATCGACCCATCGACTCTCATTACAAACGGGACAATTTTGCAAGGACTCGTTTTCTTTCCAAAAGAGAGCACAATCATTTGTGCACACATCTATCATCTCATATGCCAAACCAATCTTCTTAAATGTCTTCTTAGCTACATAATACGAAGGTGGAATCTTGTTGCCTTCTAGCATTGACTCTCGCAACAACGAGAGGAGTCGATCTACTGCTTCATTTTGCAAATGGTACGTATCCTTTATATTCAAAAGCTTTGCTAAAAAGTCGATAGAAGAAAACTTGGTACAACCAGGATATAATTTTGTTTCAACTTCCTTTACCAGGTCTTCAAAATCATCAACAACACCGCTACTATCTCCATTCGAGTTCTCTTGGTTAAGGTATGTATCTTCTTCCATACGCTCCCCCATAATGTCTTCAATAACGTTTACCATACCGTCTTGTGACGCAACATCGTTTACTTCTGTAATTGGAGTCGTGTCCCCGTGATAGGTCCACTTCGTGTATTCCTTCCAAAAACTGTTAATTACCAAATGGTATTTCATTTCTGCCATAGTTTTTAAGCCGGAATTTTTACATTTGGTACACGGACATCTAAATTCATCATGGTTTTTTATCACTTTTTCACACATCTCGATAAATGACTTGAGTCCTTTCTTGTAGTGAGGTGAATGGCGTGGGGAATCAATCCAACTTTTATCGATAGGCATTATGCAACTAAAAGAAAATCTAATTTAGGATTAACAAGACAAGGGTAGGCTGCTAAACCCACTTTTTGAACACTTTATCTCATATGTGAATGTGTATTACATGATTGTTTGTTTAAGAAAAATTCGGCAGCATTTCCTCTTAGCTCCCAAGTATATATGTAACGATATATATACCCGAGGAGCAAAGAGAAAATGATAACCGAATCCTTCTTAAACAAACATTCATGTAATACACATTCACATCCTAAATGAGATAAAGTATTCAAAAAGCAGTCCCAAGATAAACGGGGACAACCCAAAATTAATTTCTAAATCAATTCCGGGCGGGTATTTCTAAGCTCGTTATGTTTAAATGATTAATTCAAACACGGGCACAGTTTTTTAAGCTTGTTATGTTCTTAATGATTGTTTTAAATTTTGGGCGGAACGTTATGTTTTAGATGATGAATTCAATATCAGGCATAATTTTTAAGCTCGTAATGTTCTTCATAATGGTTTATATTTCGGGCGGGTATTTTCTTAGCTCCTTTTGTTTTAAATGATGATTTCAATTTTGGCGGGTATTTTCTATGTTCGTTATGTTTTAAATGATGATTTTAATATAAAGAGGGTATTTCCTAACTAATATATATTTGTCAAATTTAAATATAAATGTTTTAAAACCTAAACACAAATTATCAAACTTTAACATTTTTTTCAAACCTACACATAAACAAACACACATTTTGATCAAAACCATAAAATTTATACACTTACACCTACATATATAGATTCATTCATTCATACACTTACATACCCACATACATGCTTACATACACCTACATACATAAATACATAGACTTTCATATACTCATTTTCTCCAAATACACCTACATTATACATTTGAGATACAAACATTAATCCTTACATACACATTTGCATACTTTATACAAACATACATACTAACATACACAATTTTCACCAACATACTAACATACACCTACATACATACATTCATTCATACACTTACATACCCACATACATGCTTACATACACCTACATACACAAATACATAGACTTTCATATACTCATTTTTTTCAAATACACCTACATTATACATTTGACATACAAACATTCATCCTTACATACACATTTGCATACTTTATACAAACATACATACTAACATACACATTTTTCACCAACATACTAACATACACCTACATACATACATTCATTCATACACGTACATACCCACATACATGTTTACGTACACCTACATACATAAATACATACACTTTCATATACTCATTTTCCCCAAATACACCTACATTATACATTTGACATACTAACACATACCTACATTATACATTTACATACCAAAACAAAAAATTATTCAACATCTAAACTTTGAAAAAAAATACATATAAAACTAACCGTATTTTCAAGTTTCCAAGAGATGTAGACCGCGTAGACGAGGTAGTGACCGGAGAAGTGACGGTGGTGATCGGAGAAGTGATGGTGATGATCCGATTTCACTACCAAACACACAAAAACACACAAAAATATACAAAAATTAAAGCCTATCATATGTATATAACAAAATAAAGAAGAAATGTAACAAAAACAAAGCTTTACTAACCGATTTGGGCAAAATCCGCTTGTTTCCGGCTGTAGATGGAAGTTGTTTGGGCGGAAAAGTGAAGAAAGAGGGAGAAATTCGCGCTGTATAGGGACTGATGTTTTTTGACCATTAGCGGCGACGTCGTGTCGCCGGTATTGATGTTTGTCGCCGGTAAAGGTTTGACCAGAGATAAGGATTGTGTGGCTAGGGATTAAAGTTCTGACAAACACTTTTAGCGGAGACAGTCTGTCGCCGGTATTGATTTGTCTTTGTCGCCGCTAATAACTTTTAATTCCCCAACTGTTAGATCAGGATTTTGATCAACGGCTGGGGTTTGGTTTCAGCATTTGGCACACAGATCGACCAATAGTGGCGACGTTTGGCCTGTCGCCGCTAATGGTGTCGCCGCTAAAAGTATATTATTCTTGTAGTGTGTATTATGTGGAGTAATTAATTATAATCGAAGTAATCGAAGTATATTTCTCAATACGAATCGCTTTACGACTGTGAATGATAGGAAGTAACAATGCGATAAAGTCAATTAAACGCTAATCGAACGAATCTAATCAACATCGCGCTCGCAAACTCGAAATACGCATTTATGGTTACTACTATACGTGTGTGTACCTTATGTGTTACTTGTGCATGTTTACTTTATGTTATGTGTGGTAATCAATCGAATCGCAATCGAATCGCAATCGCAAACCGAATACGAAATAAGGATACTTGTATGTTGATATAGTAGTTGTGATTAAAAGTAATTTGAAAAGAGAACTCTATCGCATTCGCATCACCCGCAATCGAAATCGAAATATCAAAAATCGTCACACCGAATACTCGAATCAGGCCACTGATCGATCAGGCTACCAGCCGATCGAACAGCCAGCCGATCGAACAGCCAGCCGATCGGACTGCTGTCCGATCGGACAAGCTGTCCGATCGTGCTGCCTGACCGATCGACCAGCCTTTACCTCTTTTGGCATCCTATAAATACCCCTGTCATTGTCAAACTTTCTACTTTTGGAAACCGCTGTCCGACCAGCACGCTCACCTCACTTTTTCTCTGATTTCTCACGATTCCGGTAAGATCTCGTCCTAAACGTTAAACCCAAATCCGGCTGTTCAATCGAACTACCGTCCGATTGGATTACTCTTCGGATCATGAGATACTTGACTTCAACACTTAATCGATTTTCAACAAGTTCAATGCGTTAGGAGTGCCACCAGATCGAACTGCTGTCCGATCGAGTGCCTTCTTCTGAGAACTTACTGAGGTGCCTAACCGATTGGGTTACCGGCCGATCGAACGACCGTCCGACCGACTGACCTGAAAGGTAAAGATACTTCAATATTTTCAAATGCTACAACAAAAACTTCAAAAGTCAAACCATCACACATAAACACATCTTACCCAAAGGAAGAAACAATCCACTCGAACAGCCATCCGATCGGACTACCGTTCGACCGGACAACTGTCAGAACGGACTGTCAACCGAACGGTCAGCCATCCGATCGGACTACCGTCCGATCGACCAGCTGTCCGACCATCCAACCCTTGTTTCCGTTTTACGCGCCGCTTATCTTTATATTATCGAACTGTTCAGGCTAACCTTACTCTCAAGCGCTCCCTTCAATCCATCGACCGCTGTGAGTATACTCGATCCCTTTTTTGCTTTATGCACTTTTGGGTGTTACATACGTTACATATACGAAATCACATCGAACACACTACGCAATACTTTTAAACGCTAACCGTTACCGCATGTATACGTGGCTTAATGAATGAATACTTGTTTGTTATGTTTACAAATGGAATGTTGTCTACCTGCCTTAACGACAATAGTACTATAGTTTGGACTCAGCACCCGCTCATGCGGGGGTTGTTAAGGACAATTATTTGCATGGATTACAGGAGTGATCATGTATTACGAACTGCCTTGGGCAGTCAACCCGCAGTCACTGGTATCGATAGATCCGTGTCGATAATTAACATGCTTCGTTTTCCTCTGTGTACGTGCTGGTTATGCGTAAACTATTTCGAACTCTATATGCTACTACTAAACTTGTATGCTCACCTTTACACTATGTGTATTGACTTTTATTTTAACGTACGTGACAGGTGATTAGGACGCTTATCTGCTAGGAAAGCGAGGCTAGAATAAGCTTCTAGAGCCCAACAAATAGTTGTCTGTAGATCTTAAATCAAGAGTCTCTAGAAGCAGATAAACAATTGTTGTATTTAAAATCTGAGTTGTCGGAACAGGAACGTTTGCCTGGATTTTGTCTGTAATAATTTTTTTACTGTTTGAGATACGGTATGGGACGTATTATTTAAATTGAATAGTAATGATAATTGTTATGGAAACTTCTGGACAATCTGTTTCGCTCAGTGCCGCGCCCCGATGATTCCGCCATCGGTCGGGGCGTGACACATGTAACTGGACTCTCAGGAGACATGTGGGGGGTGGAGGGGGGTACCCCTAAACCTTTCGCGTGCGCGTGGGAGTACCAATACGTGTTTATCTCGAGCGCAACGAGTGGCAGGGCTATTCATGCAACGAAGCCTGTCTAGGCAAAATTGGTGTGTTAGGTGACACGTGGAAGGGACCTCAGTCCCGTGTGTGACACGCAGGAAGAGCCAGTTTTACCTATAAATGTAGTGGCTTGGGACAGAAGCTGTTGTACCATTTCAATCAATTTTTGACGAAACTACTCTCTCGTATCTCCGCTTTCTTACAGCATCCCTCCCCTAAACCAGCGAAGCTTTGCCCCGTTGTAAGTGTTTTAACCCCTAATCACTGATTCGATACCCTGTCTGATCAATCCAAAACCCAGTAACGGATGTCAAGGTGCTGCCTGAATAAGGCTATACTTTGCTAACAACGTTGGGGTTTTGATCTCGTGATGTATCAATAAAGTTTGAGTTGGGTTATTACACTAACACGTGTGCATTGTATATTTTATTAGAAACTCGGGAATTATACCAGGATTTATATTACCAGGAGGCTTTAAGTTAAAACCCTAAGTCTACAAAGTGAGTAATTCTTTCTTTTTACCAAATGCTTTGCAAAACCCTAAATGTTTATCATTTATACTTACAGTGATTAAGTTTTTGTATTCTGCAAATTACTACTGGTATGTGGGGTTTTGTATACATTACTTGATAATCTTCACCATTGGACAACGGGTTAGCCAATGTGTGATATGACCATAGTCACAGATCCGGTCGAGTGACAAATACTGAATGGAGTATTTGTTAGATATAAGCAATTTAATTACCCTTGGTACTGTAAAATATAACAATGTGTCTTTTTATAAAATTGAATTAACTCGCTAGTATTTTCGCTGATAAAATATTTTCAAACGCATTTCAGGTAACTTATTGTGAAGGTAATAAGAAACCCGCCACTGAAGGCTTAAATAAAGTGGCTGTGATTACCTAAATAAAAGAGGAAATTCAAGTTTTTAGAAATTAGGGTTTATCCCTATAAAAACATTTGAATGAAACATGGGTTTTATCCCATTTTTTTAATATTAAAAGTTTAGTGTTTTACAAACTCTGAAATTATTTCCTAACTATGATTCTGATGATGTTTTCTGCTGCAAATTTAATAAACACCGATACCACCTGTCATCTGACTCACGGCTCTCGCCCAAGGTGTGGTCGGGGGCTGTGACAACCACACATACGGAAAGATAAAGCCAATCAAGGAAGTATTAGTTTCTTTTCATCTCTCATGTTTATTCCTTGTTTGAACGGTTACAAATGTCTAGTGTGGGGTAAAAATGCTAAAATTACATTAAAGGTAATGTACAATTTTAAGTGTCGGGTAGAGGTACATCATGACCATAATACTTACCTTTGCACCACATAGATCACTAAGTTGGTAAATTAACAAAAAAAATTTCAACGTCTTTGAGTTTACTAAAAATAATTAATAGGTGAAAATTAGGAAAAAAAGGCAAGTAGAAAAACCTACTGTTATGCATAAATTTAAACATTAATACCCTACCTATTTACATGAGAGTAACATTGAGTCTAATCGAGCATGCTACATTTTATAATTAATCACATGCTCATCTATCTTCTATACTTTTATAAAAAGGAGAAGTGACGTACACAAACGTAATTTTACATCGTGTCTAACTTTTATTTTCCTCTACAGATTCTTACTTATTTTGATATCCGTCGATTAAAGGTACTTATTGTCACCCACTTGCCGGAAAATCCCCCCGCTGATTCGCTCTGCTTCTTGCTCCTCTCTGTCAAACAAGGTATGCACAGATTAGGGCAAAATTGTTTTAGTTCTTTATTTTTAGGTTTTGTTGATATCAATCTTTGACCCCCTTTCAGATTCACGCCTTTATTTGGAAAATTGAATTTAGGTTTTTGCTGATTTTTGTTTAATTCTGCATCGGAAATCATGATCACACACTCGAATTGAAGAGCGTGCACGTGAGAATCTATACGAGAAGGTATGTGTTTGTGTTCAATAATCAGTATCATGTGTCATATGATTGATTTCTTGAATACCCATTTGGATATGAGCTTGTTTGTGTATTGAATGCAAGGTGTTTGATGAACTGCGCCAATGGGTTTAACAGGTTTTTGTAACCTTTGAGTTTATTTTTACATTTATTTGTTGTGATTTAGTGGGTTTTTGTAACCTTTGAGTTTATTTTTACACAGAAGCTAGCACGCGCTATGCGCCCCAAAAAGCGGAAGCGGATACCTCCTTGTTAGGCCAAAACTGGTTACTTTTAGATTTTTTTTTTTTTTGCAACTTTTTTTAGAAATAGACCAATATGGTAATCTATGTTAAGGGTATTGTAGATGGTAAGTGTTGATGGCAAGTTGGTGGTATGTTCACGCCCCATATTGTCGACTCTGCGGCAACGCGCGGGTTTCCCACTAAAGATTTTAGTTACTATGATAATATAGAAAACATTTTGTATGTCTTTTAACCTGACTGACCCGTTTCCTTATTGTTGCAGCATATATCCTTGAGCCCGGATCGAAAACTCATAGCTGTAGTTGGGGATCATCTTAATGGATTGCTTGTACACTCTTCAAGTGGAAAGCCAGGAACTTGTGAATACAATATATTATTTTAACTCTTCATTTTGGTTTTCTTAATTTCCTTTTTAGATAAAGTCATCATTCTTGGCTACTCATATATTTTTTTGGCAGAGGGCTGCCACAGTGGACTACTCGTTTGCATCCACATGGCATCCAGATGGCTGAATCTTTGCTACAGGCAATCAAGACAAGACTTGTAGGCTATGGGATATAAGAAATCTTGCAACCCCGGTCTCGGTTCTTAAAGGAAAACATCATGTTTTGAGTGGTGCATTTGTTTAATTGACAAATCTATTCTTTTTTATAACTTTTATTTTCTTAAAATATGGTATTGTAGATGGTAAGTTTTGGTGGTAAGTAAAAGTTTATGAAAACTGAATGAATATTATTGATTTACAAACCCCCTTACATAGGGATGATACTAATTACTAAAACAAAAACCCACTAAATCACAACAAATAAATGTAAAAATAAACTCAAAGGTTACAAAAACCTGTTAAACCCATTGGCGCAGTTCATCAAACACCTTGCATTCAATACACAAACAAGCTCATATCCAAATGGGTATTCAAGAAATCAATCATATGACACATGATACTGATTATTGAACACAAACACATACCTTCTCGTATAGATTCTCACGTGCACGCTCTTCAATTCGAGTGTGTGATCATGATTTCCGATGCAGAATTAAACAAAAATCAGCAAAAACCTAAATTCAATTTTCCAAATAAAGGCGTGAATCTGAAAGGGGGTCAAAGATTGATATCAACAAAACCTAAAAATAAAGAATTGAAACAATTTTGCCCTAATCTGTGCATACCTTGTTTGACAGAGAGGAGCAAGAAGCAGAGCGAATCAGCGGGGGGATTTTCCGGCCGGGGCAACAGGTCTGCGATGGAATGTCCAGTTTACTCTAGATAAAGATGTAAAGTGGGTGACAATAAGTACCTTTAATCGACGGATATCAAAATAAGTAAGAATCTGTAGAGGAAAATAAAGAGGAAGATGTTTGGAATTCCTAATTGAATGTCTGAGATGGATGGGGGTTTGATCAGAGGGTGTCGATTAGGTTTCTTTGAGGGCAGAGAAGGAAAGAATCGTGAGTGGGTGAGTATGGAGTGTAGGTGTAATTTACTATTAAACCCTCCTAATGTCTTAAAAACTTGACTTCTTTATAATTTTACCCTCTCAAAACAAGCTTGTTTTAATTGTACATATAGCTTTAAAAGTTAGACACGATGTAAAATTACGTTTGTGTACGTCACTTCTCTTTTTATAATAGTATAGAAGATAGATGAGCATGTGATTAATTATAAAATGTAGTATGCTCGATTAGAATCAATGTTACTCTCATGTAAATAGGTAGGGTATTAATGTTTAAATTTATGCATAACAGTAGGTTTTTCTACTTGCCTTTTTTCCTAATTTTCACCTATTAATTATTTTTAGTAAACTCAAAGACGTTGAAATTTTTTTTGTTAATTTACCAACTTGGTGATCTATGTGGTGCAAAGGTAAGTATTATGGTCATGATGTACCTCTACCCGACACTTAAAATTGTACATTACCTTTAATGTAATTTTAGCATTTTTACCCCACACTAGACATTTGTAACCGTTCAAACAAGGAATAAACATGAGAGATGAAAAGAAACTAATACTTCCTTGATTGGCTTTATCTTTCCATATGTGTGGTTGTCACAGCCCCTGACCACACCCTGGGCGAGAGCCGTGAGTCAGATGACAGGTGATATCGGTGTTTATTAAATTTGCAGCAAAAAACATCATCAGGATCATAGTTAGGAAATAATTTCAGAGTTTATAAAACACTAAACTTTTAATATTAAAAAAATGGGATAAAACCCATGTTACATTCAAATGTTTTTATAGGGATAAACCCTAATTTCTAAAAACTTGAATTTCCTCTTTTATTTAGGTAATCACAGCCACTTTATTTAAGCCTTCAGTGCTCCATGGCGGGTTTCTTATTACCTTCACAATAAGTTACCTGAAATGCGTTTGAAAACATTTTATCAGCGAAAATACTAGCGAGTTAATTCAATTTTATAAAAAGACACACTGTTATATTTTACAGTACCAAGGGTGATTAAATTGCTTATATCTAACAAATACTTCATTCAGTATTTGTCACTCGACCGGATCTATGACTATGGTCATATCACACATTGGCTAACCCGTTGTCCATTGGTGAAGATTATCAAGTAATGTATACAAAACCCCACATACCAGTAGTAATTTGTAGAATACAAAAACTTAATCACTATAAGTATAAATGATAAACATTTAGGGTTTTGCAAAGCATTTGGTAAAAAGAAAGAATTACTCACTTTGTAGACTTAGGGTTTTAACTTAAAGCCTCCTGGTAATATAAATCCTGGTATAATTCCCGAGTTTCTAATAAAATATACAATGCACACGTGTTAGTGTAATAACCCAACTCAAACTTTATTGATACATCACGAGATCAAAACCCCAACGTTGTTAGCGAAGTATAGCCTTATTCAGGCAGCACCTTGACATCCGTTACTGGGTTTTGGATTGATCAGACAGGGTATCGAATCAGTGATTAGGGGTTAAAACACTTACAACGGGGCAAAGCTTCGCAGGTTTAGGGGAGGGATGCTGTAAGAAAACGGAGATACGAGAGAGTAGTTTCGTCAAAAATTGATCGAAATGGTACAACAGCTTCTGTCCCAAGCCACTGCATTTATAGGTAAAACTGGCTCTTCCTGCGTGTCACGCACTGGACTGAGGTCCCTTCCATGTGTCACCTGACACACCTATTTTGCCTAGACAGGCTTCGTTGCATGAATAGCCCTGCCACTCGTTGCGCTCGAGATAAACACGTCTTGGTACTCCCACGCACACGCGAAAGGTTTAGGGGTACCCCCCCACCCCCCACATGCCTCCTGAGAGTCCAGTTACATGTGTCACACCCCAACCGATGGTGGAATCATCGGGGCGCGACACTGAGCGAAACAGATTGTCCAGAAGTTTCCATAACAATTATCATTACTATTCAATTTAAATAATACGTCCCATACCGTATATCAAACAGTAAACAAATTATTACAGACAAAATCCAGACAAACGTTCGTGTTCCGACAACTCAGATTTTAAATATAACAATTGTTTATCTGCTTCTAGAGACTCTTGATATAAGATCTACAGACAACTATTTGTTGGGCTCTAGAAGCTTATTCTAGCCTCGCTTTCCTAGCAGATAAGCGTCCAGCGTCCTAATCACCTGTCACATACGTTAAAATAAAAGTCAATACACATAGTGTAAAGGTGAGCATACAAGTTTAGTAGTAGCATATAGAGTTCGAAATAGTTTACGCATAACCAGCACGTACACAGAGGAAAACGAAGCATGTTAATTATCGACACGGATCTATCGATACCAGTGACTGCGGGTTGACTGCCCAAGCAGTTCGTAATACATGATCACTCCTGTAATCCATGCAAATAATTGTCCTTAACAACCCCCGCATGAGCGGGTGCTGAGTCCAAACTATAGTACTATCGTCGTTAAGGCAGGTAGACAGCATTCCATGTGTAAACATAACAAACAAGCATTCATTAAGTCACGTATACATGTGATAACGGTTAGCGTTTAAAAGTATTGCGTAGTGTGTTCGATGTGATTTCGTATATGTAACGTATCTAACACCCAAAAGTGCATAAAGAAAAAAGGAATCGAGTATACTCACAGCGGTTGATGGATTGAAGGGAGCGCTTGAGAGTAAGGTTAGCCTGAACAGTTCGATAGTATAAAGATAAGCGGCGCGTAAAACGGAAACAAGGGTTGGATGGTCGGACAGCTGGTCGATCGGACGGTAGTCCGATCGGACGGCTGACCATTCGGTTGACAGTCCGTTCGGACAGCTGTCCGGTCGGACGGTAGTCCGATCGGATGGATGTTCGAGTGGATTGTTTCTTCCTTTGGGTAAGATGTGTTTGTGTGTGATGGTTTGACTTTTGAAGTTTTTGTTGTAGCATTTGAAAATATTGAAGTATCTTTACCTTTCAGGTCGGTCGGTCGGACGGTCGTTCGATCGGCCGGCAACCCGATCGGTTAGGCACCTCAGTAAGTTCTCAACAGAAGGCACTCGATCGGATAGCAGTTCGATCGGGTGGCACTCCTAGCGCATTGAACTTGTTGAAAATCGATTAAGTGTTGAAGTCAAGTATCTCATGATCCGAAGAGTAATCCAATCGGACGGTAGTCCGATCGAACAGTTGTTCGTTCAATACTCAAGTTTCAATGAATTGATTAAGTGTGGGACCCATGTGCTAGCCGATCGGCTGGCTGTCCGTTCGGACAGCAGTCCGATCGGTCAGTACTCTGACCTGGTCGGCCTGTTCGTCTAACACTTGGTTGTTCTGATTGTTTGTCGTTTTATCGAGGTATTTTGACAAAGAGTCAGACAACGGAAACCTCGTCTTTACTTAGTTCACCTGTTCGGACAGGAATCACCCAAATCCGGCTGGTGAATGGTTCGAGACGGTGTTTAACGTTTAACCCGAAATCGGTGAACCTCGTGGATAGAATTTGGATCTTTAGGCCACGCAACCACCGGAGTGATTAGCAAGTTGGCACAAGCTCCGTTTCTATCGTTTTGGAAGACATTGAGTGTAAAAGAGTTGAAAGAAAGTTGGAAAAACCATATTTCAATCCCTTTCACCGTGAATATGTTTAGATCTATGAAAGATCTTTGTTTGTTTATGTGGAAATCGGTTAGATCCAAGTTATTCTTGGTGGATTGAGGCTAAAACATGAAGTTCTTCAAGAACCCATGATGACATCATCTTAGAACACTTGAATCTTGATGATTTCATGGTTAAAATTAAGATTTAAAAGATAGAAAGGTGTAGGAGTGCGTGTGGATCAAGAAAGTACAAGATTTAGGACGAGATCTTACCGGAATCGTGAGAAATCTGAGAAAAAGTGAGCTGAGCGTGCTGGTCGGACAGAGGTTTCCAAAAGTAGAAAGTTTGACAATGACAGGGGTATTTATAGGATGCCAAAAGAGGTAAAGGCTGGCCGATCGGTCAGGCAGCACGATCGGATCAGCTGGCTGTTCGATCGGCTGGTAGCCTGATCGATCAGTGGTCTAATTCGAGTGTTCGGTGCGACGATTTTTGATATTTCGATTTCGATTGCGGGTGATGCGAATGCGATAGAGTTCTCTTTTCAAATTACTTTTAATCCCAACTACTATATCAACATACAAGTATCCTTATTTCGTATTCGGTTTGCGATTGCGATTCGATTGCGATTCGATTGATTACCGCACATAACATAAAGTAAATATGCACAAGTAACACATAAGGCACACACACACGTATAACAGTAACCATAAATGCGTATTTCGAGTTTGCGAGGGCGATGTTGATTAGATTCGTTCGATTAGCGTTTAATTGACTTCATCGCATTGTTACTTCCTATCATTCACAGTCGTAAAGCGATTCGTATTGAGAAACATACTTCGATTACTTCGATTATAATTAATTACTCCACATAATACAACTAACGTAAAAACATAAAATAGACTAACTACAGTCAAAGAAGTCAAAACAGTAATTGAGCAGGGAATGACAGATCACAATTAGCTATCTTTTCTTCCTTTGCCTTCAATCTTGACTTTGACTTTGACTTTCGAAAACACGGGGTGTTACAACATGATTCTTTTTTTTTCGTACTGGTTTGCGCCGAACAAGTCCGTGGTTGCGATCAAAGGTTCTTATAAGGTGTTTTGGGTGTTGTTACAGTGGTCGATACCCACAAGTGCTTAGCAAGCCCTCATTTGTGTGAAGATTCTCCATGAAAACCTGGGTAATCAATGTAAACATACTACTAATTCTAATATTAAACTACTAACATAAAACATAGTACATAAATATCTGGGCACATTTAAGTGCCAAAAATTGAGACGTATGTCCGGGTCCCTGTAGTTTTTGGGTGTACCAAGTACATCCAAAAATAGAGTGTCTAGAAAGTAAGTGTCAAAGCAAGTAGAAAGTGTACCAATAACACAACCAACAAGGAAATATAAAAAACCACAATTATCTTGAAAGAACCATAGAAATGCTACCTAGAGTGGCGCTGACGGGGAGGTGACGGTGGCCACTGCATGAGGAAATGTGGTGCCTGAGGTCACGTTTTAGGTTACGCAGTTCTTCAAGCTTTGTGTCTAGCTTGTTAATGCCAGCCCTGAAATGTGGTGCATCAGATCCTCGTTGGCGCCCTTGATATTTTATCCTAGGTGGAGGATGCTCTACTTCCTCTTCCTCTTCCTCATGGTGTGGCTGCTCATAGCCTGGCTGCTGCAGCTGCATAACGGGTTCTACCCATGATGTGGCTACTCCTTACCTTCTTTGATATTTTCTGGTCAAATCTGAAGGATCCCAAGAATACCATGGTGAGCTCCAAATATGTGACTAGAACTATGTTAAACAACCTATCCCATTGTGGAGTTATCAATCTCCTACATCAATCAGCTAGCCCATATCTTTCCATGACATTATAGTTTGGGTCCTTTGTTGTCCAAAGGTCCTTCTAAGAAGAGTGGGTAGCTTTACATATAATGAATTTCTTGATGGTGGTTCCCCTATTTCCATGATCAGCAAAACAATAAACGGTTCATAACAATTTAAAGACACGGGCGTGAATGAGAGGGCATGACCAATTACTTTAGACACGCGATGGGTCGAACAGGTGCCGGACAGAACCAATTACGTTCTACTTTTGCTAGCAAGTGGGCACGGGCGTACATGAGGGGGCATGACCGTGCACCACAAGGTCTCAACTGATGTTTTCATTGTTTCAGTTAGTTAGTCCGTTGAATCTATTTTGATGTTTTTGTTTTAGTTTAAAACTTACGTTAACATTTTGTTTTAGTTTTTTAGAAAGAACTTGTATGGTTCAGCCACAGAAAGCATAATCATACATCTAGTTTATTAAAACTAATTGTATTTTAGAAAGTTAATCAATTTTGTTGGTGTTTGCATGCTATGGTTATGGACAGCAGGTAGGCACGGGCGTGCCTTGACATTGACATGCACGATCATGCCTCTAGTGTTCATAGAAGACACTTTGATAAGTTAGACAATTTCTCAAGACAGTTGTGGTTTGTGATTTTATTGACATATGCATGGTCGTACATTAGTGTGGGTATGACCGTTTGTAATTACTATACAAGGTCAACAGTACCGGTCAAAAACTGTCAGTTTTCCTGTGAAATAAGTTGCAAAGTTTTTCAATTTTTCTTCACCCATTTTGTTTCTACTAGTAACCTAATCATTTCCATACAAGTTTTATCTTAAAATCATGGTGATTTATTGTTCAAAATAGTGGTTTTAGCAAGAAGTGGGTTGTGACCCGAAACATGGTAGATCTAACAAATCTAGCCTTTAATCATAAGCATAAAGTGTAAAAGAAAAGTCGTACATACCTTGAGATGAATATTCTCAAAGAAATTTAGAGGCAAATGGTGGACTTGAAGTGGTGGTGGTTGGGTTCCGGCCGTAGACGTACGGGAAGGAGTAGGTGGTTTGTGATTTTGACCTAGGTTAGAAAGCCTTTTGTACCCACTTTTCTGCAGCACCGAAGGGAACGGGCGTGCCTATCCTTTAAAAATCATAATATTTAATGATTTTCCATAAAACTGGTTAATATTGGTTAGTTAATTATTAATGTTCACGGTCGTGCCTTGTGAGTGGTAAAATGGTACTTATCTGACAGTATGTTGAAAAATTAATTTGACGAATTTTCGAAAAATTAGGCCACCATTTCGTTAATCCACAAGTCTAGTGGGCTTACCTTCCTTAATTCTCACATGATACGAACTACTTCAATGTGATAGATTTTTGTATCCATAAGGGGACTGGGGTGGTTTCTGATGGCACCCCCATCACTCGTTCCATATAGCACACCGCCATCACCATGTTCGACAACGCGTGAAAGAATCAATGCGTGTAAAACTTCATGCGTTGTAAAAATTTGAGTGTATGTGTATGACTTGTACGTTGTGTATTAATACTTGTACGTTGTGATGTTTTTCGCCGGAAATTTGTTGGTTTCGCCGGAAAACTCGGTGCAAGTCGAAGAAGATGGCTTCGCAGGAAGTTTGATTCCTTTTTAAATCTTATTGTTATTTACACATTCAGTCCCTGTGGTTTATAGTTATTTACAAAACTTATTTAAATCTTATTCCTTTTAATTTCAACTTTTAAAACTGGCAGGTTTGGTCCTTGTCATAAAAAACAATTGTTTCTTTTATATACTTGTAAGAATTTTTTATAAACTTCATAAAAACAAAAAAAAAATGGTTGTGAGTGATGGAATTTCATCACTAGTGATGACCACTGCCACTAAAAATGGTTGTGAGTGATGGAATAATGATTGATGACATGGCGGAACTTGATTGGATATTTGTGAATGATGGAATTATTGCAAGTGATACCACCCCCACTCCCTAATAATGTAGCATTTGATTTCTCCTTTGTCATTTTTATGATACTTTCGCGGTGGCTATGCTTGAAAGAAATCTACAAAATAACTAAGAAATGAGCACGAGTACTGAACATAAAAGTGATGGTAAATTTAAAAGGAAAATAAAGGAAAAATGAAAAGATAGAAAATATGATTGGTCAAGATAATAATTTGGGTCTTTCAATGGAATCAACCGTATCCCTTGGCAATGACTTCAAAAAGTTGATGTGCATGTATTAGGTGTATTGGTTATAGTAATATTGAGGACGCTTAAGTGTGTTAACTTTATAACTTTGAAACACGATTATCTAGTTTTAAATTTATAAAAATGATTTTTATTTAGAATAAATACATACAACGGGCAAATAACCCATTATTTATATTATAGCTTAGAAAAGAAACCAAGTGCTCAACCGTTTCTTATTATATTAAAGGAAACTGGTTTAAGATCCCGCGAGTTTCGCAGGTGGCTTAATACAAACATATAATATCTACTGGCATTGAAGCCCATGTAGATCATCATTTTTGTTCTAGGTCTTTCCAAACTTAGGCTTCACGTCTAAGGGTTGGCAGATAGATATCTTCTGGACCAAATATTAAAGCACCAAGCAAAACCTTAGAATGAAAAGGTAACATAAAAAACCCTGAAGACTAAAAAAATACAATTCACTTCAAAATGAATATACATGAGCTGTCACAGGTAGAGACTTCCAAGCTTGTAGCAATTCTTTTAGCCTTTTGGTTGTCATTGAAGCTTCTTTTGTCTTCCTTTGAACAACCTAAGTCTTTAGACTTTAGCTGCAAATAAAACATGTTAAAAAGTTGTCACACTATATATGAACTTTGAAGTTTGAATAATATACAGATTAAAGTTTGAATAATATATAGAATAAAAAGTTAAAAACATGAAGTTGAAATATTAAAGCTACATGATGTAAGTGACCCTGCTTACAGATCAAAATTAATTGGTTTTTAAGCAACTGATCCAACAGAGTGGCTCTAACACTTTGTTTCAAAACCCAAGGTCCCTAAAATCATTAAATCTTATGATGGAAAATTTACTGATTTTCTTAAAAAATAATCATGTCAAATAGCTCAAAATTCACCCAAAATATCAATAATCTGCGCGACCCATTTCAACCAGAATTTATATTGATCCTTTACATAAATTGTGTGACCCGATCACCTTGGTTACATGAGGTAAAAGCTTAAATATTGAGTTTCTTAACGCATCATCTCTTTTTTACAAAGATATTCAGCCACACGCCTATACCCGATTTCTGGAAATTTTTAGTAAAAGCTTACCTTTTTTTCTTCATCTTCTGTTCTAATTTAACCTCAACAAAAACTCTATAATTACAACAACAAATAATCAATTATGAGGATTCAATCTCCTAACATATACAAAACACTCTTATAATATTATTATTACTTGATCAATATTCCAAACAAATTCAAAATGTTTGAAACAAAGGATTAGAAGTTGCAAAACGGGCAGGTCAAAATAGGTTGTTGTGGAGGATTGATCCAGTCGGGTCAGGTTAGAGTGACTCGAAAAAAGTTCATGTGCAAAGTTATTAAACCATTTCATAAATACTTCAGTGTTAAACATAATTCTATTTTCCAAGAATTATATAATCAAGTTTCCAAAGTAGGATACTTCCGAATCAGGAGATGATGCCCGCCAAGTAGAGGCCGCATAAAGCAAGCCACCATTACGACCCATTTATAATATGAACACATACAATAAAGAAAGAACCTGCTTCACCATTTTTAAGCAAACAAATTAACTTTTTAAAAGCATATGTATTAGTGGTTCACAAACCGTGACAACTTGAGATTGTTTATTAAAATTGATTATGAACTACAAATTTGATAAAATAGGTGGATGACCATTATTGATAACCACAAGTAAGTAGATAAGCATATATGGATGTGATGATACCAATTGGAAACAGAGAGTTACCTCGCAGGCCAAGAAAAAAAGAGCTTGAAAGGATTTGATCGATTAAAATGGATTTGATCGATTCAAAGGATTGATATTTACCTTTTTTCCGATTCAGCTGGTTTGATCTATAGAACGGTTTTATTTGGGTTAGTTGTCAACATCAAACAAAAACGTGATAATTAGATCAAACATGATATGAAGAAGAAGAACAACAACAAACCATTTACCTTTATAACGTAAAATATGAAAGCAATACAAATTAACTACAGAATCAGGCATGCTCCATACGAATTGAGATGTAGAGTTTTGAAATCAGAGGTGGCAGAATTTAGGAGGGTAAGGAGGAATGTGTTATGTCCATTAAGCTTAACAAAAAATGCCACGCGTGTATAATTGCCATATGGCAGAGAATGAGACATCTAATAGAGCTTAACATAATAGGAGTGAGCTGAAATCCAGCCAAGTGTACTCACATGTTGATTTATAATTATAGAGATTAAAGTGAGCATCCAGAAATGATACTGAAAAACAAAGTGACCAAACATAAATGATATTGAAACACAAAGTGACCAAGCACTAATGCTTGCCACCACATGTTGCCACTGACAGATATCAAAGTAGTTATCTAAATAATATTAATCAAAGTGAACATCTTGTCGTTTAGGTGTGTTCATCTTGCCACCAACATATAAGAATTTGAAGTGCTTCAGATAACAATATTATTTAACTAATTAAGAAAACATAATCACTGTGTTAGGTTACCATCATAACCTGAGACCCAAAACTAAAAATATGTGTCTCATCAGTGAAAATTGATTCAATCTATAAGGGATCCCTATCGCAAACATTCATCAATTAAACACCTAAAATTCTTGACAAAAAAAAGCATACAAGACTATAGGCAAGATGAACTCACCTGTACAACGGCAAGGAGATACGTTACCATCCTTGGAAACCGAAAGTCAATTAGGAGAGAAAAGGGGTTCAATCAAATAGTTTAAAATCATCCCCAGATCATCATCTTCACATATCTACAATCCGAATCTTAAAAATTAGGGTTTAATCCGAATCTTCGATTTATCATCTTCATGAAAATGAATGGCCTATTACAAAGAGCATGGTTATTGTGATTGCAATTAAGGTTGGAGGGAAACTGATTTCAACAATATGGAAAGTCCATCAATCTCTTATCAATTACGCGAATGAAGCCCACTTTTTTAGCATAATTATAATGAACAAAACAATTCAATTCATACTTCATTGCACTTATAGTTCTAACCTGAGTAATTTATAGTCCATTTACCAAAAAAGATGTTCATATTAAGAACTTACCATCAATCACAAACAATATTATTGACCGATAAGCAAGAGGCGGTGACAGGAGTTACTTGTCAATGACACCAAATAACCTGTTAAGATAACGAATAATTTCAAGGTTAATTATAAATTAATAACACACGAAACAAAAGCCGAAGAATAAAACTGATTACCACCATGATCTACAAAAAATGTTTTGCATATATGGGTATGGAACAGAAAAAAATACACAAACAAAAACAAAAGTAAGATCTCTCTTCACTTAATTAATAAACCCTATCAATGGAAAAAAAAAACCCCCCAATTCTCAAAATCAAAAATCTCTTCAACGTTAACCTTTAACATAGTTCAATCTTTTAACAACCATAAACAAAGATCTTTAAAACCAAAAGAAAAATATAACTCTTTCTTTACAATCATGACAAAAAAAAAAAAAACATTACTTGCAAAATAAAAAAATCGCCACATGATTTGGGTGCATAACATTTGTTTGGTTTATTGGAAGCTTTAACAATGAAGAAAGACTTTAATCGATGAAGAAAGGA
Source organism: Helianthus annuus (assembly GCF_002127325.2). Taxonomy (NCBI): domain Eukaryota; kingdom Viridiplantae; phylum Streptophyta; class Magnoliopsida; order Asterales; family Asteraceae; genus Helianthus; species Helianthus annuus. Next base: position 16,534,577 of record NC_035437.2, on the reverse strand, counting down.
TTGGTAAATCAAGATTATAAAAATCTGAAACATGAATCATTGATGAGATTAGATGTAGAAGAAGAACTTGGTGGCAACCATAAACTTACAAAGTGTTCGGAGTGTTTGAAGCAGAGCTTGTCTTGAAACACCTTCCATTTATTCTTCGATACAGGTAGATTTAGAAACACAAATCAAAATTACCTTATGGTTGAATCAAAGGATTGTAGAGGATTCAATGAGAAAGATGGGGCGAAATCAAGAAAGCGTGAAGGAGATTAGGGTTTATGAGAAATCTCTGTTGTAATGTATTGAAGAAGAAAGGTAGAAGTCTAGGGTTTTTTATCGATGTAAAAAAGAAAACCCTGTATCCAGATCACCTGCCAATAAATAGAAATTTTTTGACGCCATGAATGCAGTATAGAGAATTAGGGTTTGTGAATAAGAAGCTGAGGACGTGACTTGGTTTTAAGGAAATAGGATTTTGATTGAAGAGAGAAGGGCGGATGATTGATAATGAAGGGAAAGAGGGGGAATTCAATTTGTCGCTCAAAGGAAAAAGTGGGGAAACAATCAATTGCCACGTGTCAGCCACATGGGTAAGAAGATGACAAATGGCATAAGTTTGTTTTGTTTTATTATAAGGTATAGATTGGCCTGTAATAATCCCACCTAGACCTTATTGGCCATTAATAATCCCATCTCAGAATATTCCCCCCACCAGTCCCACATTTCACCTATTTTTCCTACAATGGTCCTCCGTTAAAAAAACTTAACGGAGTTAAGCTTTTTTCCAAATTACAAACAAATTTTTTAGGGCTTTTGATTAGAACGACGATATGAGACATCGATGTAAAATTTGCCTCGAAACAGTGCTCCAAACGATGAAAACGGCGCTTCAATTCGGGTGTTTAAATTTCCAATTAACAAAAATGAAGTCACTTGGAGCACCATTTCGAAGTAAGTTTTACATTAAGTTTTACATCAATGGACTCGTATCATGGTTCTGATCAAAAGCCCTAAAAAATATGTTTGCAATTTGGAAAATAGCTTAACTCCGTTAAGTTTTTTTAACGGGGGACCATTGTAGGAAAAATAGGTGAAAGGTGTGACTAGTGGGGGGAATATTCTGAGATGGGATTATTAATGGCCAATAAGGTCTAGGTGGGATTATTACAGGCCAATTCCCCTTATATTAATGATCCATATTTATATTTAGTTTAGTAGACTAAACTAGTAATATATGGACTCTTAGATAAGTCTTTCTTAGTTAACATATGTTATTTACAAAATGCGGAAAATGGTTAAATCTTCTATTTTATCTTTTATGAAAATTGGAAGGGGCTCCTTGTAAGGGGTTACCGACACTCCATCAATCTTGCCACAACATATCGATAGACTGGTTGAAAATACTTCCATAACAAACCATCCTTAGCCTCTCGCCTAGTAAACAATATGCCACAACAAGATCGGTTTAAGACCATCTTGGTTTGATTATCTTTTTATAACTTAACTAGCTTGTACTTGTTATTTCAAGCTCATAAATGGGATCACTGTTAGGATCTTATTAATTACCGGAGCGATTGGTCATCAAATTCATGAAGTTACTGAATAAACAAAGTAGGTTCCATTTTACCAGTCTCTTCTACTTTGTCGAATTACCCTATTCCCCTCTAATTTACCTTCTTAACTTTACCCCCCCAATCTGATCTGGTGCATTACTAGAAGCATTCCCAAAGGTTCCCGATGTAATATCAGAAGCCTTTTATTACCCCCCAAGAATTGGTTCAGTACTAGAAGCTTGTCACCCGAATCTAGTTCAATACTAAAAAACTCTACCAAGATCTTGGTCAAATGCTAGAAGCTTCCCGCGTAACTGATTAAGTGTACTAGAAGTCGTACGCACACCCAGTCAAGTTAACTTCACTTGGTGTGCGTATGGGGCTTGATTGGGTGTGCGTACGGGTTCTAGTACCTTTATTGGGTGTGCGTACAGCTTACGGTACCTTTAATTAGATTCGATGTACGTTACTTGTATTGAACCAAATATTACTAGGGCTTTTCTAATTAAACCAGATTCGGGTGACAAGCTTATAGTATCGAAACAAGCCTTGGGGTAATAAAAGGCTTCTGATATTACATCAAAATCCTTAGCTAGGCTTCTAGTAATGCACCAGATCCAATTAGGGGATAAAAGTTAAAAAAAGTTGGTTAATGGTGGTTTAGGTAATTCGAAAAAGTAATGAAACCAATGAAATTGTTACTGAGCACCATAACACATCCTTAATAGAATGGACCCAAAAGACAGATCAAAACTATAAGGATCGCAAAGTAACAGGATTGAAGGAGGATTTACCTTGTTTATTCGGTAACTTTACAAATTTAGATGGTTAATAGCCCTGGTAATTAATAAGATCATAACCTCGATTGGATTCGTGGGCTTAACATAACACAAACTAATTAAGTTACAAAAAAGATAATAAAACCAATAGCCTTAAAACCAATCTTGTTAGAGCATATTGTTTACTAGCCAAAAGGCTAGGGATGACCTATTAAAAACAATTCCAACCTATTCTGTTGATATGTTGTGACAAGATTGAGGGAAAGACGATATCCTTAACAGGAGCCTCTTACAATTTTTATAAGATATAACATAGAAAATTTAACCGTTTTCCTCGTATTTAAATAAACTATATTAACTAGGAGAGGCTTATCCTAGAGTTCATATATTACTATTTAGTTTACTAAACAATAATATTGGCCAAGATAATATTGGATGGTTGAGTAGGGGTAGGGTATTCTTGGACGATACTTGGTTTCTTATCTAAGTTATACTATACGCGATGGGTTCTCTGCCCTTTATGTGTATTTAGTCTACATAAATTTTTTTAATATAAATTTAAAACTAGATAATCGCATTTCAAATTTATTAAATTAACTCACTTAATAGTGTTAAAGTTACTAAAACTAATACACGCACATCAGATGACAAACCTTGTGATAATGTGTTAGATGTGAGATTTTACATGTAGAATCATGAGTCTTGAGTTGTGAGTCGCTAGGCAACGGGTTTGGTATCAAATGAAGCAGTTTGGGTGTTAACAGATCTGACGATGTTGTTGGTATTTTATAAATACAACATTTTCACAATAAACTAATGTGTTTTGATGTGTCTTTTCTATTTAAACTAAATTGTTAGAATTCACTCAGCTGACTTTTTCATATGTGTTAATTTGTTTGTTTGTAGGTATGTAGAACGGGTCAATAAGACTCTTGGCAAACAGATGGGATTGCTTGTGACTTGGAAGGCTAGTATTCATGATATTTTCATTCAATAATTGTTAGAACGTTTTGAGACTGTTGGTACTTGAGTTGTATGGTTTAGATCTTATTTGTAATAGTTAGATGGATAGAGGGGCCAAAACTAAACATATTCTATACTTTGTAATTAGTGACGGTGTATTTAAGTTCCTAGCGTAATTGTTAATTACGATGGGTAGTCAATATCTATATATAATAGTGCACCACTCCTTAGGTTTCCAAATTTTTTGGACTAAGGTGGTTTTGTGTTTATCATTTGTGTAATCTTCTGATTCATGTCCTTTAATTCGATATCCAGGCTCCTTGATTGTTATTATCATCATGGGATTATGTCATTGGTCAAGATTCTTTATCTTATTCTTAGTTTTCTTGGTTTTCTTACTTTTATCACTCAAACACCTAATCAATAGGTGTTTGTCAATCACTGTCACTATGATCCAAAGCTGATTTGGGACTCACAATAATAGTTTTGATTTTTAAAGTGACTGGCACTATTCTGATTAAATTCTAGTTGCGTGGTTATAAAAGAATTATGTTGGTGCATTCATCTGTTGTCTACGTCTTATATCGAGTCTCGGTTTACAAACTCGAAGCTGAAAGTTTGAAGCTGAAAGTTTGAAGCTGAAAGTTTGAAACAGCTGAAAGTTTGAAATGTCCTGTCCGTTTGAAAGTTCCTGTCCGTTTGAAAGTTCCTGTCCGTTTGAAAGTGTTTCAAACGGAAGGGTCAAGTAGTATAAATAGGTTTCAAACTTACACATTTGTAACTTTCCGGTCAGAGCAACGAAGTGCTGCCGAGGTGTTGTCAGGTTGTAAAACGTTCTAAAATCAATAGTACAACAGTATATTGTGTAAATCTAGCTGAATTGAGCTCTACACGTCTGTTTCCGCCGTTCGTTTAGAGATAAACTCTTCTGATTGACTCGTTCGGGTCAGAAACCGATCCTACAAGTGGTATCCGAGCTCAGGAGGAAGAGTTCTATACAATTCAGCTGCATTTTCTTCTTCTACACCTTTCTTTCTCAAATTTTTCAAGTTTTCACGGTTGAAATTGGCTGAAACTTACACAATGTGTGCGTAATGATAGTTTAACAAATCCTTGAAAGTTTCAGCTTAAAACTCTAAGTATAACTGGTAAAAATGGACTGAAAAAGGGTGTCCGTTTGAACGAATCTTGCCCTGTCGTTTGAAAATTAGGCTTCCCATCGTTTGAAACACTTCCCATCGTTTGAAAATTGGATCTGTCGTTTGAAGAAAGACTTCCCATCGTTTGAATTCAACATCCCATCGTTTGAAAGGTGTTCCATCGTTTGAACACATGTTCTATCGTTTGAGGGTTGTTACCGTTTGAGTGGTCGTTTGAAAGTGATACTATCCCGTTTGAAAAATATTGCATAATCGTTTGAAACACGTTTAACCATTTGAAAAGACATCATGCCGTTTGAAATGATTTCCACCGTTTGAAACATCACGGTCAAATCACAAAAGGAATCAACAAACGATTGTAAGACTTGTGCATGTGATATAAATAAACTTGTCGGCCACAAAAGGATTAAATATATTGATAGACTTTTTGCATGTGTTGTTGATTGCACAAGTTGTTGGTCCAATCATTGATAATTGACGGCTGCACAAGTTATGGATTTCAAATGTGACGGCTGGATGTGATACATATGTTAGTTGGTTTTTTTGTTAAAGAGTTAGTGGACTTTGTGGTCCAATGGGTTTCTTTTGAGTATTACTATTGATCAACCACTTTAACTGAATATATATATCCATTGTCGGTTAGTGGATTGGCTACAAAATGAGATGTGTTTAAAAAAAATATTATGTTCAGCTCACTTAGAAAACCGGCCCATGTGATCACTGTTTGTCAAAATATTTCATCAATTTGTCTTGTGTTGTCAGTTCAACAAGAAGTGGTTAAATCCGTTTGAAGGGTCTAGTCCATCTTGTGTGAATCTTAGTTCGTTTGAGGCTTGGTTCTAGTTTGTTTAAAAGAACTTGTTCGTTTGAAAAGTCATTGAAAAAGTTGTCCGAGTTTGATCCGAGTCATAGCAGTTCGCATAGTTTGTCAAACTTCAGTCCACACGGAACATTCATCAGTTCGAGTTATTCAGTTCACACAGAGTATCAGTTTGTTTCAGTTAATTGATAAGTCTTTAAAACTGATCGTGTTGTTTGTTTGTTTATTGTCAGGTATTATTGTCAGGTATTCTTACAAGGTGATACAGCTCATTTAAAATTCGGAAAAATGGACGAAGATTTCTACAACGCATTCGCTACTCCAGTTACACCGATGAGTATTACACAAAACACGATGTTGGAAAACGAAACAGGGACGATGCAAAAGCCTCCCAAACTAATGAACATCGAAGAATTTAAAGGTTGGGAAGGTCGGTTTGAGAATTGGGTGCAAGCTAACTATCTTGATGCTTGGGAATCCGTGGAAACGAAGTATGTTCGACCCTTGAATGATGATGAAGAACCCGTTCCGATAAAGGATCTATCTGCTGATGCTAGGAAGAAGTACAAAGATGAGAAGATGATGCTTAGTCTTCTTCAACAAGCAGTGAAAGAAGATATCATGGTTCTTTTACAACACAATGGAACGTCATATTCGATTTGGAAAGCATTACGTTCAAAGTTTCGAGGAAGCGAAGAGATGGTTAAGAGCAAGAAGTCGCTTTTAAAGAAAGAATTTGATCTTTTCCGAGGGTTAAAGAATGAGAGTACACGAGAGATTATTGAACGATACTGTAACTTGCTTGCCAACATGAAGAGATTGAGTATTGAAAAAACAAATGATGAGTTGATCGAAAAACTTGCTGATGCTTTGCCATACGAGACGTGGGGCACATACCTTATGATGCTCAGAAACAAGAAGGGTTTTAGCAATCTGACGCTCAGTAAGTTCATTGAAAAGATCGAAGCTCAGGAGATGGAACAACGGAAAGTTATCAGAATGAAAGATTTCGATGGTGAACAGGACATCGGGTTGTATTATAAGGCTGGGGTAAATGAGAAGAAACCTTCAAATCTATCTCCGAAGGTTGAAACTGCATATAGTGCAAAGAATTCATCTGGAAGTCCATCATCTGGGTCAAACAGCAAAACCAGTTTCACTCCATTTTCATCTTTTGATCCAAACATCTCTGCAACTAAGAATGGGAGAAAATTACAATGCAACATTGTGTTGAATCTTGAAAATGATCAAGATTATTCTGAGGAAATTGCCAAAAACCAAATGTCTTTATTAGGAATGGTTTTGGAATCGTATACTTGTTTTGTTGCAGGTCGTATTGGAAATCTGATGTTAACCAAAGAAGACTACGACCAGATAGATGTAGAAGAGATGGAGCTGATGGACATAAAATGGTGTCTGGCTAGTGTTTTACGGAGAGCTGAGAAATTCAAACAAATCACGGGGAGAGATGATCTTCGTGATGCGAATGTTTCTACTTTAGGTTTTGACAAATCTAAAGTCACTTGTTTTCGGTGCAGGGAAAAAGGACACTTCAAGAGGGAGTGCACTAATCGAGAAGCAAGTGGGGCTCAAAATCCGTTCAACAACAACAATGATTATTATCGAAAAGCCATCTACCATCAAGTTGGTCAATCATCTCAACAACAAAAACATCAAGCTCAAACTACACATGGAAGAGATGTAATTGAAGATTTTGGAAAGAGAGCATGTGTGGTGAATCAAGATCAAAAGCAGTCATTTAACTGGGATAAATATATTCCAGATAATAGGAAAGCTTGTCTGATTGATCAAGAAGATGAAAAGCTACCAGAGGGTTTTAGCTGGGCAAATTTCAGTTGGGACGATTATATTCCTGATCAAACTACAGCTTACACTGCTTTTACAGCAAAGATTATAGATGATAGTGATGATGATACGGAATATTAGGCAAGAAAATATAGAGAAGATATGAAGTTGCTTGCTGAAAGTGATGGTGAAGATGAAAAAGCCAAGAAGAAAAAGAAGAAGATCAAGACAACGGTGAGCAGTGCTGATGAAGAGGTGCCGGTGGTAAGAAGACAAAAGGTGAAAGAAGTGCCTAAATTCAAGGTAGAAGAAGAAGTTGATGCGAAAAAGATTCCGGTAAAGTGTGAAAATTGTGAAGTTGTGAAGAAGCAGAATAGCACATTGATTTACAACTTGAACAGTCTGAAGGAGTCTTATGATGTACTGAATAAGACGATGAATCAGTACAATCAAACGAGTGAAGAACAAGCTGTAGCAATGAAGACTCTTCAAGGAGCGTTTATGACAAAACAGAAAGTTGTAAACAACTATATTGAGAAGTGTGCTGCTTTGGAACAAAAGCTTGAGCTGCAAAGAATTGAAACGGAGAGAGTTAATCGTTTATTAAAAAGTTACTCATGTACTTCCTATGTTATTGACAGGATTTATCCGACGGTTGAAAGCATGAAGGTATGGGAAGACGATGAAGTAACTGAGGAGAAAGCAGCTGGAGCAGGCGTTGATGAAAAGATTGCTGATAAGAAGAAGAAAAACAAGGAAAAAGACACTGAAAAGACAACATCTGGTAAGAAGCAAGGTGTCAGTTATAATCAGTGTCCACCCCCGCTGGAAAATGGATATTTGCCTAGATATCCAAATGATGAAAGAGTCAAAAAGGCCACAAATTTACAGTGGGAGTCAGAGCCGTCGGTCAATCTTCCAGAAAGCATTGATATTGTGTTTACATCATCTGACACAGATCAACAGTCTCAATTAATGAAGAAAGTCGTGGATCATGTGTTAGAGAGTGATGATTGTGAACAGTCAAAGTCGGAGTCCGCGTCAGAGTCAAAGTCTGAGTCAAGCACTCCGGGTCAAACAGAAAAACAGGCAAAAATAGTCTATGACAAAGAATTCCTTTTATCAAAATCTAATTTGGATGATGGGTTGTTTAAAGTTGTCTACACTTTGAATGATTTTGACAAATTATATTCTGATGAGGAATTTCCAATAAGAGGTGTCAAAACTGAATTGATAAACAAGGTTTTCAAACTCACAGAAATTAATATTTCTGAAATAAAAGGCTTGTGTCTTAATGAAAAACCTAAACCTTACACCTCAAGAGTTCAACAAAGATTAAACAAGAAAAAGGGTTACGGTTCTGGTTCTGGTTTCCAAAAGAAATCAAACCATAACGGTAATTTCAAAAAGAAAGGTCTTGGTTTTACTCCAACAGAAAAACAGAAAAATGAAAAATATGTTCGTGATTTTAAATCCAAAATGTCATTTGTTTAAGGAACGTCATCTGAAGAAGAAGAAAAGAAAGCATTCTGGAGACAGTCAAACAATGAATTCCTTGCAAAGAAGCAAGATGAATTGAAGAAAAAGGCTGAGCAGAAGAAAGACATGAAAACCTGTTTCCGATGCAACACTGTTGGACATATTGCCCGAGATTGTTCTGAGGCAATACAATCAAAACAGGGAGTATTTCGTAAAATCAAAGAGAAAGTGCTTGCGTTCGAATCACCAATTGATAGAACAAAATTGTTTCAAGATTCTATATTTGAAATTGGTGAGAGTTCGAACAAGTTTTACCAGAAGAGAGCTAAATCTGACAACCAGAAATGGGTTGTTAAGAAGGTTGGTGAAAGCTCTAGCGATGATTCTGATGGATCAAAATCAGAGGAGCTATCTTCGGGCGATGAAACTGATTCCACAAAGTCAGTTGAGCCACAAGTTGTTTCTAAATGTGAAGCTGTTTTAAAAGATGAAAAATCAGTTCCGATTTTGAATGATGAGGAATTTCCATCACTTCGGGCTGAAAATTATAAAAAGAAAATTGGTAAAACTGAAATTTCTAACCAATTTTATAATGATAAACAGGAATTTGATGCTGAGAAGGCCTTTAACCCCAAGGTAAAACATATCTTTGGAAAGATGATTGATCGAAAAGTCAAAGGGGTTAAAGAATTTTATGAGAAGAAAACAATGAAAGAAAAGGTTGAACCATCCCTGGTTTGTGACTGGGATGGTACATATTATGAACAGTAAGTCTCAGGACTTGCCGGAGCTCCCATGTTGGTAAGCGTGGAGCATGAATCGACATCCTTCTTGAATTATATTCGGTAACGTCAATCATTTAAACGGTAAAGAGGTTTGTTTATGTTTGATTGGTTATAATTACAAGTGGTTAGATGATTTGATTGCATAGGTAAATCAAGGACATTAAGTTGTACTTGTATTTTCCTACAACTGGTTGGAAGACAATATGATGAACCACAACCCCGAACATTTGTTTGATAAATCTACAAGTGATAAAATCAATCAAACTTATTTTCCGGAAAAACCATTTTGATTAAAACAAACTTAAGTGTTTTGAAATCTAAATGGGAAAATAGTTTGTTGATAGGGGGAGTTCTGATTGTTTATGCCAAGTGAATGGCGAATTGAGGCGATTTGATATCGGTTGTCATGTTTCCGTATAGTTTGTTTTCATATTTTCGTTAACGTGTTTGCATTTTAGGGGGAGTAGTAAATTTCAGAAAATCCAAAAACATCAGAAAATTTGAAAAAGCCAAAAACATGATAAAACTAAAAAATGAGTTTCGTTGCATAAAAGAGGAAATGATAGTACATCAGTGGACTATCACAACACGCTAAAGATACGAAATGTTTAAATGTGATACACAATCTTACTGCGGATGTGTCAGTAGGTTTTTGCACATTTAGTAAATTGAAACGAGATATAAACCTAATTCAAACTTGCTTGATTCGTGGGTAACTATTCTTGAATATATGGGTAACCCCCGAAATCTTGTTTGAAAGGTCCCGTATTCTGAGATACTAGGTCTTTATACTCAGTGATATCTGGGGTATTATCCCGGGACTTTTGCTGTATGGAAGTACTGACCTAGTCCCTGGATAATGCTTTTTGCAAAATGCTTGAAACATAGCATCGCCCTCAGCAAGCTGATGAAACAATAAAATTGATAGTCGCTGCTGTTGTAATCAAAAGATCCTCTAAAGGGGACCCACCTAAAGTCGAAGCCATCATCTCTCTGCGTATACGGAAGTATCGACCTGAGCTCTCACGACCCTCGCACATAACCCCTTTACAGATATTATCTGTGGTATACTCACCTGTAAGACTGAATATTGGGATCTGGATACAGGAGTATATTCGAGTGGAGTGATACACAATTAAGTTTAAGTTTCTAAAACACTAATATCGTATCTCGAATCGATTGAAATCTGTGTGAAAATTTAAGAGGACAAACATACTGACAATCTAGGTAAATTGTTTAGAACTTAAAATGTAATCAAGCTTAACGGTGTTTGTGATATGTCTCAAAAACTGATATGATCCTCTTGCACGAACTCACAAAAAATATTGTCTGTAAATATTTCGTTTCTGCATTTACTTTTATTCAAAAATTCAAAAAGATTTTTGGTGTGTTTTAGCATAAATTTTGAAAAATCCAAAAAGATTTTCGACAACTGGTATTGAAAAGCTGATTTTCAAAATTCCGAGTGCTAAACATGATGAACAACAGGTTTGGGAGAAATAATCTTTGAAATGAAGAATATTATTTTTACAAAGTAAGTCATCAGAGTTTAAAAATGGTGTTGTTAAAAGAAATCTACCAGTAATTTCTAAATTTGTCAGGATAAAAATTTTGGAAATTTACTGTTAGGTAGAGTTTATGCAGGTTGGCCAGATTTCGATCCAGAGCAGGATGCGAGTCAGGACATGATCATGATTTTAAGAATTCCAGACTACGATCTCTAGCGAAAGGGGGAGTCTGAAGACATCGAGAGGGAGTCTGAAGATAGTAGAGCCAGATTCAGATTCTGAAGATTTCGAGAAAGAGTAAGAGATTGATTTGAGGATTCTAACAACGTCATATGCTTCAAAGAGCTCGAGAGGACTGATAAAGATTGAAGATGCAGAGACTCGACACTGAAGACTCCGTCAACATCTGAGGGGGAGTCTGTTGGTGCATTCATCTGTTGTCTACGTCTTATATCGAGTCTCGGTTTACAAACTTGAAGCTGAAAGTTTGAAGCTGAAAGTTTGAAGCTGAAAGTTTGAAGCAGAAAGTTTGAAACTGCTGAAAGTTTGAAACAGCTGAAAGTTTGAAATGTCCTGTCCGTTTGAAAGTTCCTGTCCGTTTGAAAGTTCCTGTCCGTTTGAAAGTGTTTCAAACGGAAGGGTCAAGTAGTATAAATAGGTTTCAAACTTTCACATTTGTAACTTTCCGGTCAGAGCAACGAAGTGCTGCCGAGAGGTTGTAAAACGTTCTAAAATCAATAGTACAACAGTATATTGTGTAAATCTAGCTGAATTGAGCTCTACACGTCTATTTCCGCCGTTCGTTTAGAGATAAACTCTTCTGATTGACTCGTTCGGGTCAGAAACCGATCCTACAAATTATTTATTTTCAAACAATATACTGTGATGTGCCCCGATTGTAGGGTGTCTGATTTAGGGGCCTTACACTAAAGTTGTAAATTAAGATAAATAAGTATTATTTTTAAAAAGAGGTACACCACACAGACTAACCGTGTACTGTTCTTTGTTTCAGTTTTTTTTTCTTTGTTATTTTTAACACTAAGTGTTTTGGTCATTTAAAAAAACACAAAAAAGAACCCCCCTTGTTTATACTCTCTCTCTGCGTCCCTTCCCCTTCTGACCGCCGGTAGGCTCGACGACGAGGGTCCATCGGTTTTAGCGTGTGGGGTCGCCATCCCTGGCTTGACCTCTATCTCTAACGCCCTGTTTCTCCTCTCCCATTCGCTGTCTGGGGTCAGTTCCTGTTCTCGTCTGGTTCTTCGCACTTCTACGTTCAATTCTCTCCTAGCCGGAACTTCTCCATGATTGCTTAGTAGGTCTGATACTGATCGCGGCTATCTAGTATAGTTCAGCTAGATCGGTTCGAATCCTATTAACCTTTCATTGGGTTGTCTCTGTGGTGGGGTGAGTTCGTTTTCAATGGATGTCGATACGGGTTGGGGTGGTGATGATATAGGTGGTGGCGGCCCTTGGAATGAGGTGAATTACCAGAAACAAAGGAAGAGTTGGGGTAACGGGGTGGAGATGACGTTTATCGTTCAAAACTTGCCTGACCGGGTGTCGAAGATGGAATTGTGGAGGGCTTTCCAGCCATATGGGTTTGTTTCCGATGCATACGTGGCCCGTAAAAAAGACAAAAGAGGCAACTGTTTTGGCTTTATTCGATACGTGGGAGTCGAAAACGTGGAGCTAACATTGGTGGAGATGAATAAAGTCAACATCTTTGAAGCCAAGGTTTCAGTTTCTTTGGCCAAGTTTGATAAGAATCACAAGACATTTATCTATACGTCTAAGATAGTTGGGGAGAAAGTTTGGAGACCGAAGGAACCAACCGGTTTGGCTCCTCCGGTTAATAAGGGTGGTTGCTCCTAGGGTGCCTCAGTTCAGGAAGGAAGGTCTTATGCAAGCTTATTCAGGAGAGATGAAAACAATGCTGGCTCCAAAATAATTTCCATCAGTGGCAAGGGATCAAACTACCCTTTGCATTGTAGAAATCCCTCGATTCATGGTGTCGTTAAGGATATCTACACCATGAATAACCTGTTCTCAGTTCTTTCAGAAGGAGGGCTTAGTGGTTTCGGACTATCCTATGTGGGGGGTCTCAGCGTCCTACTTACTTTAGGTGATGCTGGGAGAGTTAAGGAAGTTATGACAAATAATTTGGATTGTCTGTCTAAAGTGTTTAGCAGGTTTCACATTTGGAAAAGGGAAGACCTGCCATCCGAGAGAGTTGTTTCATTACGGATTTCAGGGGTCCCGGTTCATCTGAGGGATGGACCTGTGTATGACCAGATAGGCGGTCTCTTTGGCATGGTTGTACAGGAATCTTCTTTTTCATGGGTTGATACAGTTAATTCAGAAGGTTCAGTTTTGGTGATGGTTCCCCTTGGCAGGAGAATAGAGGAATCAGTGGTGGTGAGTTGGGAAAATAGAAGTTTTGTGGTTTGGGTCGCTGAAGAAGTTGTTGCGTGGAAGCCTGAAATGGATGGGGAGAATTCGTCGGCTGACTCTGATCATACTTCCCCGGAGAAGGTCAGTAATCGTTACTTTGAAGGTGGGGATGATAATGATGAATATGAGGAAGATGAGGTCGAGGAAGGTGAAGTCAGATCGCCGGAGATCGTCAGGCCGGCACCGGTGACTTCTAACCGGGCATCGTCAGAGCCATCGATTGATCCGGAAGGTGAAAAGTCCCCGGAAGTGGAAGAGGTGGAGACTGTTGAGATGCTGCATGAAGTGCATGGGGAATCTTCCATTCCTAGGGAAACTCTAAATAAGCCATTAGCATAAATCAATTTTCTAAATGGAATAAGAATTGTTATTAGCAAATTTGATTTTAACGTTTGAGATTTGGTTGAATTACCTAAGGGTGTTCATCACTAAAGAAAATCTGAATGCAAACGTTAAGACGCTTAAAGTATGATTGATTGTTAAAGGTTATGCTTAGAAGAGAATTGTTTATCAAAGAATCATCTTACCTTTCTTACAAAATGTTTCTTTGAGGATCATTGTTGTTCTAGTGGCTTATAATCATTTAGAGCTACATTATATGAACATTAAAACAACTTTCCTTAAACAAAGACTTACATGTTCATAAAACAACCTGAAAGTTCTAAACTGAAGATCAAGAAACTTCCTTTGTACGTCAATTAGTTCCATGTATGGGTTTTAAGGCAAACATCAAAATGTGATGAAATCTTAATGCATTTTTTCATCAAGAATTAAGTGGATTTATGTACCTATCTCAAGATGAGTGGGAGCAACTAATGTAAACTTGTCCTTATATAGATAGCACTTTTTGGATAAGTATATGTTACACAAGTCAAATAATTTCTCACACATATTTTGATATAATGAATCTCGGAGATATCACTTACGCGAGAGATATCAAAATATACCGAGATAGACTCAACAGGACATTAGTTTCGTCCTATAAGCTTTACTCTAAAGCGGGCTTGTAACACCTCGGAATTTTTGCGTCCAATAATGTATTGACACGTGTCATAAGTTTACACGTGGTGTTAAATATTAAATAAGGACTAATGTTGACAAACATTGAAAGTATGTGAATCCGAGGGTTCAAAATATCAACGAGGGATAAATATACTGTATAGTAACCCTAAATGATGCTCGTACCTTCAAACGAATAAATCATGGATCGTACGGAACGAAATGCGGAAGAAAGTGAGAGATTACAAACTACAGGGGTTAAATGTGTCAACATGTTTAAGTTATACCTCTGAGTGACCCTTTAACGAACCCGAGACTTTGTAACAGTAAATTACGCTCACTAGAATGTACGATATAAATTTCGCAAGGTTCCGTTTTAAAACGAGAAAGTTATGACCGAATTCGTATGCGAGGGGTTTAAGGCGTTAAACATAGAAAGTTATGACTTTTCGGGTAATAATAAATTAACCAAGGGTTAATAAGTTGGATAAAAGCCACGGGGCCCTTATTCGTAAATAAACGAGGCCCAAAACGCAAAGTTACCCCTTCGAAACCCAAAGGCCAAGTGCAATAATTAAAAAGATTTGAAAATCTTGAAAAACAAGTCTCAGGCGGGCCGCGTTAAAGAATCAAAGGATCTTACGCGGGCCGCCTTGTCAGTAAAGATATAGGCTCTGACGTATGGATTCAGGCGACCCACGTAAAGGTTGCATGATCCTTAACGCGGGCCGCGTCAATGCCCCATATGCAGAAAACGTGGACAGAAGCATTGTTGAGTGTTTTAACCGACCTTAGAGCATGAGAGCATGGGCGCCCCCTAAACGTCCCCTAGCACTCAGGGACACTTGGTGATCATCCAAGAACACTTGTAGCCTTAGTTGTCAATGATCTAAGGTGTGAAGTTTACTATAAAAGGCCATTTAGTGCACCATTGTTCTTCACACCTTCAAACAACACTTCTGATCATTCTTGGAGCTCAAGTGCCTTCAATACTCATCCCTGGTCGTGCATAGGACTCTTGTAAGTGTGCTCCACCCTTTCTTGGTTAAGTTTCACTTAGTTATACCCTAAAAGTCAATCCGTCGTAATTAACAATTGACTTAACGGTTAATCACAAATGGTCCAGTGATTAGCCGAATCAAAGGTAGTTATATGTTGGTAATCATGTGGGCTTGAAACCCCTAAAAGGGCACCCTCTGATTCCCACTCTAACTAGTTCAAATGTCGAGTCAAACTTGCTTAGAAAAAGTCAACAGAATGCTAACTTTCGATTTTATGCATAATCAGTAATGTAGATGGGGTATAACCTGTTTTGACACTCATAAAACATGATAATAAGTATAATAAATGGTCTAAGCTTGTTTGATCCGACCATTTACTGTTTTGACCAGGTTCGGAACCGAAAGTCGCAAAACTTTGACTTTTGCTTTGACTTCAGTTCTGACCCGTTATGGTATGATTTAGATATGCCTTAGGACTCTCTTATGACCAGGTTACATGATGGTATGACCCTCTGTGACCGGTTCGTTGTTGGTCCGAGTCTTTCACACATTTCCGTTAAAAGCTCAAAAGTTGACCATAACGCCCTTTTACTTTTTAACGAGAATTTTGGACATGTGAAAGGACAACAACCTTAGTTACTGATTTCTAAGCATGTCCCTAAAATTTCACGTGAATCCGAGGTCTAGAATAGGAGTTATGCTGAATAGCTCAAGTACGGAAACTTTAGTAATTAAACTGCGCAATTAGCATAAAACCTATCTAAACCCAAATTTCGACACCAAACCTTTTACACACTGATGTAAAATAATATTTTGGGATTTTTAAAGATTTTTAATTATTTTTAACCTGCTCATAACCTGCGGTTATGGCATCGATTCGGTAATTACCGAATATACCCTTTTCGGACATAACTTGAGTTCTATATGGTATTTTGACCCGATTCCAGTTGCTACTGATTTTAAATAATAAATAGAGTATTTTGGACTTTATAAACCGTTCAGAAAACTCAGATTCCCTGTAGAACTCGGAAATCTCTTTTATAATCTTTAAAAAGACCGAAATACCTCTACGGGGCGTATATTGGATTTAAACTCGTTATGGGCGTAATGGAAGGTATCCTACTGATACCACAACCTCTTTAGAGCATAATAACTTAAGAAACCTGTGTAGAACTCTTACGGTTACCCGTTACGCCATTTGCGCGCACGGTTCGGTTTATGTAACTAGTTTACATAAACTAGCCGAAACGGGTCAAACCTTATCGTTCTTACTTCAAACTCCAGAGTGTGGTTATTATACCCATATAAAACAAGTCTTCAAACTTGTTGGGCCCAAACCACATTCCATTCCCGGTTTTCGCCTTTCACGCGATTAAACCGTACTTACCCTTTGAAACTGACCGGTCTAAGCTAAGGCTAAATTAAAGACCCGTTAGGATTCTAATAGGTTGTTATAAACCTTCGTTCCAGAATAGGAAACTAGTAAAAGATACTTGCATTTGTTTGATTGAGGTTATTACTTGCTCAGGTAAATACTTTTAACTTTTTTTCTGTTATACGGGCTTGGGTTACGGTATATAAAAATACCGCTTGGTCGGGCTATTGACCACAACTCATTAGTAGTTGGGTGTTTTCAACGTGACCCGTTTAAAAATTTGTTTTTTTGGCTTTACGCCTTTAGGAGCTTAATGACCATGTCCCGGATATCCTTGACATCATTTTACGAAATGGCCACGACCTCGACACGCGGGTGTAGGCGTACACCCGACAATGTGTCTATAATTATAAAGGCATAACCGTTGGTTTTCTCGCCACGGCTTTATGCTTTGTGGCGTGTCTATTAACCTTAAGCCCGGCTCGATCCGGGCGACCGAACGCATAGTGAACATGTAATTCTTTTACAAGATTAATTAATTAATTATCTCAAGTTATAAAGAGTTTGTGCCTTGTGCATTCAAATCAATTTTATTAAACCTTTTTACAAAAGTGTCGGTTGAATGTATTTACCAGTGTAAACTGACGTATTTTCCTAACAAAGATTAAATGCAGGTTCTGTACGAAATAGGCTGGCCACTCCTAAGCATCGTTAAAGTCTCGTAAGCTTGGGATGCCACTATCTGTTGAACAATATTTCTATTTTTATTTTGATCCCCTGTGGATTATATTCGACTGTTTGTGATACTTGGATATTACATTTAATGGTCGGAATATATCTATCTTTATGCTTCCGCTGTGCATTTAAATATTGTATGATTTGACTATATTGTTGCCAACTACGTCACGGTAATCCTCCATCGGTGAAACACGTGGAAATCGGGGTGTGACAGGTTGGTATCAGAGCCAACGTTGAGTGAGTTAAACACTATCCTTATGTGTTTAATCTCAATGACACAATTGCACATACTCGAGTCTAGACAAGAACATAGGACAAATTCGAATTGTTATTCTAGTTTGTCTTTTATTGTTTATTGTGATTTAAAAAAAATTGTTAAGCAGGAAATATGCCACCAGCAATTAGAAGAGGAGGAAGAGGCAAAGGGCCGATCACTACTCACAATGATCACGAGGCCGGACCTTCACATATGCGAGCTCCTTCCAGCACAAGTAGTGAAGAACCTCAGAGGCGTAGAAGGAACCTCTTTGAGCCCGCAAGACGGTCTACCTCACACAGTTCGACACCTTCATACCGTCACTCTTTTGGACCAAATTCGAAGAACGAGCCCAGTAACCCTCAACCTTCTTTCATACCTTTCCAGCGTTCTGTTTCGCACCGTTCCTATGGCGATCCCACTCCTTTCTTCCAAGGTCAGTTCAACCCGGCTGATTATGTCCAAGAACCAATAGGTTATAACCCTTTATGACCCGAAGACCATTTCTCCGAGGATAATGCGGTAGATATGGACGAGGACACGGATCCCATAGAACGTGCAAGAGGTACTCCCAACCATCCTATCAAAATCTCCGACGGGTCATCCTTTCACGGAACACGCTATCAAGGTCCCGACAGCTACCAGACGAGGTTTAACCAGTGCGAGTGGTACTTTACACCCTCTCACCATTCATCACCTCACCAGCAGCAGCAGCAGCAGCAACAGGATCCTTCCGAGGATTCGCGTTTCGTGGCAGTTACGCCACCGCCTCCACCGCCACCAGTTCAACAAGCACCTCCAGATCCGCCAAGGCGTAGGAGATCAGGCGCACAGATGTCCACTCGAGGAGGGGAATTTCATTTTAGCACCCCTCGCCACTCGAGTGCAAGTCATTTTCCGCCATTTCTTGAAGAACCACAAATGGGTGAACCTTCGAGCCACCCTGCAGAGGTGAATTCTGCACCAGTTGCACCACCTCTACCACCATTCGGCTATGATAACCCGATACATGCGTACGCCGGTTCCACCGCGTACAATCCATTTGAGCAACCAACTCACACTCACTACAACTATATGAGTGGCGACCTATACATAGAAGCGGCGACAAATTACTACGCCCTTCATCCTGAAATACCTTATGAAACACCTTGGGGAAGGGGACACTCAACTCACGGGTACCCAATACCCACTAGAACTCTGGTTCAACAACCGACGCAGCAGCCATGTTTTTCCCCACCGGAGCAGGAAGAAATCCTTCACCGTTTAAATAGGGTAGAACGAGACTTTGAGCAAGAACGTAAGAACAATCGTGGATTCCTTAAAGGCCTAGCAAACCTACTAAAGGGGAAGAAGAAGCGAGATCATTAGTCTTTATATGTTCTATTGTATTTCTTATTTCAATCAAGTTCTTGCGTTGACATTTATTATGTTTAGTCCCTGCGTGGACAATTGCCTTTCAGTCCCTGCGTGGACTTACCTTTTGTCCCTGTGCGGACGTCTATCCTTGTATTTGGTCCCTGCGTGGACTTGTTTTCTGTAAGCCTCTGCGTAGGTATTTGTCTTTTGGAAAGTCCCGTTTAGGGCAGTGTGTAATCATTATTATGATTAATGGAATGTTAAGTTTATGAATTTCATTTTTTGTCATTTTAATACATTGTTATATGAAATAAATTAAAAATCATTCCTTTTAAATAAGTCTGCCTAAATAAAGAATCTTAATGGTGAGACGTAGCCTGGTGTCATTATAAGACCCGGCCAAGATGGTGAGACCTGAGTAAAAGGTTCAGATTCCTGTTAACCTCTGTAAACATGTTAACATTCTTGGCAGATGCGATTCGTTAAAATCACACGCGTCATTCTTATATAAGAATCCTTCAAAGGATTCCAAGACCTAAGTTAATGATTTATAAATCATGGGTTAAATCATCCATTAGTGATGTAGTGCCTACGGGCCATACTTGTTGTCATATAAGACAACAGACAGTTGTAGTCTATGACTCTCTGTCAGAAAAGGTAAAAGAACTATGGTTCAAACCCTCATGCCTTGATTCTCTGAAATCCTAGCTTATATAATAAAACGTCCTTGTGACTAGGCTTTTGTGCCACTAACAATATTGTTTGTAATTAGGATAAGTTATATTCCAATCCTAAATAAAAGTGAGTAACAAATTAACTGAATATGGTCTATGTTTACCATGGTTAATGAATTGCCATAAAAGACAATTCCATAATAAACTCCTAAATGAAATTTTGTCATATTCCTTGTAGCAGATCAAGATCTCGATGGCTGACCCGAATGGAGTTAATAGTCAATCAAAGGAGGATGAAAATGATAACGCCCAAATTAATATAACGGGTGCAGAATTAAAAGCCCTAGTAGACGGCGCTGTTAAGGCGACCTTGGATCGGCAGTACGAAGAATACACCGAGTCTCGAAGCAGGACCCGATCTGCACCACACTCTAAACCAAAAACCCATTCTGAACCTCACAGCAAACCACCCTCGACCCAGCCTAAACCTAAGAAGGATGACGATCGACACTCGTCAAATGTGAATAGTGTCCATCCTAAGAAGAAAGTGGTCGATGATGCACCTCGCGCCAGGGGTTGCACGTATAAGTATTTCGTTTCCTGCAAACCCCGAGATTTTACTGGGGAAAAAGGCGCGGTGGATTGTATGACCTGGCTAGACGAAATAGACACCGTGGTGGACATTAGTGGTTGTGCTGAGAGGGATGTGGTGAAGTTTGTGTCCCAGTCATTTAAGGGTGAAGCCCTAGCGTGGTGGAGATCATTGGTTCAAGCCTCTGGGAAGGCTGTTTTGTATAGCATGTCATGGGAGGAATTTATTGCTCTCATCAAAGAAAACTACTGCCCTCAGCACGAGGTTGAGAAGATAGAATCTGACTTCTTATCATTGCTCATGAAGAACCTGGATTGCTAGGCATATCTCACGAGTTTCAATACTCTATCAAGATTGGTTCCATACCTTGTGACCGCGGAACCCAAACGGATCGCGCGTTTTATTGGGGGTTTGGCCCCAGAGATAAAGGCTAGCGTGAAGGCTTCTAGGCCTGCTAAATTTAGATCCGTGGCAGATATATCTCTGTCTCTCACACTGGATGCAGTGAGGCAGAGATCTCTGAGAAACGCTGACGGTGAGAAGAGGAAACGTGAAGATGATGATTCACGTAGGTCAAGCAAGAAGCACCGGGGGAATCGTGACCATAAGAAGGGATCAGAGACCAAGAAGAATGACCGACAGTCGGGCGATAGGCCCAAGTGCAATGTTTGCAAAAAGCACCACTTCGGAAAGTGCAGGTATGAGCAGAAATCCCAGCCGAAGGCATGTGGGATTTGCAAGTCTTCTGAACATAGGACTCTTGAGTGCAAGAAACTCAAGGATGCAACTTGTTATAGTTGCAACGAAAAAGGGCACATCAAGACTAACTGCCCGAAGATAGTGAAGAAGGCTGAAGAAGGGAAAAAGACCAATGCGAGGGTCTTTCAGATGAATGTTCAAGAGGCTATCCAGAACGACAACGTCATAACCGGTATGTTTCTTATCAACGATGTATTCGCAAGAGTATTATTTGATTCTGGAGCAGATAAATCCTTTGTGGATGATAAGTTTTGTGAGTTGTTAAAATTGCCTGTTAAAACCTTGAATGTGAAATACGAAGTAGAACTAGCTAATGGGACTATGGGAACAGTCTCAACTGTTTTAGATGGATGTGTTATATCCATTAGGAATCACTTATTTCCTTTATCCCTGTTACCCTTTAAACTAGCTGGCTTCGACGTAGTATTGGGTATGGATTGGTTATCGTATAACCAAGCCCAGATTGTGTGCAACAAGAAGCAAGTGGTAATCAAGACTCCGTCTGGAGAACCACTTACCATTCAGGGAGATACTCGACATGGATTGTCTGCACAAGTTTCTATGCTAAAGGCATCCAGATGTTTGAAGAAAGGATGTGTCATTTATATGGCACAGGTGACTATCGGTGAGGAGAAACCCAAGATTGAAGACATCCCAGTCATCTCTGACTATCCTGAAGTTTTCCCAGAAGAACTGTCTGGTTTGCCACCAGATAGGCAAGTGGAATTCAGTATCGACATCATTCCAGGAGCAGCGCCCATTGCAAGAGCACCTTATAGATTGGCACCCACGGAAATGAAAGAATTGAGGACACAGCTAGATGATCTGCTAGCCAAAGATTTTGTTAGACCAAGTTCATCTCCTTGGGGAGCACCAATCCTGTTCGTCAAGAAGAAAGATGGTTCGATGCGTCTATGCATCGATTACTGTGAGCTGAATAAAGTTACAATCAAGAATAGGTATCCTTTGCCCAGGATCGACGATCTGTTCGATCAGTTGCAAGGAGCGAGCTACTTTTCCAAGATTGACCTAAGGTCAGGGTACCATCAATTGAAGGTCAAGGACGAAGATGTGCACAAGACTGCATTCAGGACTCGATATGGTCATTTCGAGTTCCTGGTGATGCCTTTTGGGCTCACTAATGCACCTGCCGCATTCATAGATCTCATGAATCGCGTCTGCAAGCCGTATTTGGATAAATTTGTCATCGTCTTCATCGATGACATCCTCATCTACTCAAAAAGTCAAGCTGACCACGAGAAACATCTTCGATGTATTCTTAAACTGCTTCATCAAGAAAAGCTTTATGCCAAATTCTCTAAATGTGAATTTTGGCTGCGAGAAGTCCAGTTCCTTGGGCATGTGGTGAGTGAGCGTGGCATCCAAGTGGATCCCGCCAAGGTTGAAGCCGTCATGAATTGGCAGGAGCCGAAGACACCTACGGAGATTCGCAGTTTCCTAGGTCTAGCAGGATACTACAGACGCTTCGTCGAAAATTTCTCAAGGATTGCTGCACCCCTAACTTCTTTAACTAGAAAGAGTATAAAGTTTAATTAGGGCCCTAAGCAGCAAGAAGCTTTTGATATCCTCAAACAAAAGCTGAGCAATGCTCCAGTGTTGACATTGCCGGACGGAATGGAAGAATTTGTCGTATATTGTGATGTATCGCACACCGGTATGGGTTGTGTGCTTATGCAGAGGGGCAAGGTGATTGCCTATGCGTCACGACAATTAAAAGTGCATGAAAAGAACTACATCACCCATGACTTGGAGTTGGGTGTCGTTGTATTTGCACTAAAGCTTTGGAGGCATTACTTATATGGCATTAAATTTGTGATCTATTCTGATCACAAAAGCCTTCAGCACCTATTCAATCAGAAAGATTTGAATATGAGGCAGCGACGTTGGATGGAAACTCTGAACGATTATGACTGTGAAATAAGATACCATCCAGGCAAGGCCAACGTAGTCGCAGATGCCTTGAGCAGAAAAGAAAGAGTGAAACCAATAAGGATCAATGCCAAGAGCATTGAAATCAAGAACAGTCTGAATGAGAGATTGTTAGCTGCACAGAAGGAAGCTGTGTCAGAAGCTAACTATCCTCACGAGATGCTAGGAGTAACTGAAGAACAGTTATCCTATGGCAAAGATGGAATTCTGAGATTGAATGGAAGGATCTGGGTTCCTGTTTATGGAGGTCTTCGTGACGTTATCCTTCAAGAAGCCCATAGTTCCCGATATTCCGCTCATCCTGGAGCTGATAAAATGTATGAGGACTTGAAAGCAAACTTTTGGTGGATAGGCTTGAAGAAGTCTATAGCCACCTACGTAGCAAAGTGTTTGACTTGTGCGCAAGTAAAAGCTGAACATCAAAAGCCGCCAGGCTTGCTACAACAGCCAGAACTTCCCGAGTGGAAATGGGAAATGGCGACGATGGATTTCATCACCAAGTTGCCAAAGACAAAGAAGGGAAACGATACAATATGGGTAATAGTTGATAGACTGACCAAGTCAGCACATTTCCTACCCATAAAGGAGACTCATAGCTCCGATATACTAGCCCAGTTGTTTGTAGATAAGATTGTAGCCCTTCATGGCGTGCCTGTGTCTATCATCTCTGACAGAGATACCAGATACACGTCACACTTTTGGAGAAGTTTCCAACAATCTTTGGGCACACGTTTGAATTTCAGTACGGCTTACCACCCTCAGACAGATGGACAGAGTGAGCGTACAATCCAAACGTTGAAAGACATGCTTCGTGCATGTGCGATCGACTTAGGTGGTAGTTGGGATAACCACCTACCATTGGTCGAGTTCTCCTATAACAACATCTACCATACAAGCATTAAGGCTGCACCTTTTGAAGCCCTATATGGTAGAAAGTGTAGAACACCCGTTTGTTGGGCATAAGTGGGAGATGTCCAGATGACAGGACCTGATATAATATTTGAAACGACGGACAAGATTGTCCAAATTCGCGATCGATTGAAAGCTGCCCGGGACAGGCAGAAGAGCTACGCAGATTTGAAGCGTAAGCCTCTCAACTTCGAAGTAGGCGAATAGGTTTTGCTTAAGGTATCACCCTGGAAGGGGGTGATGCGATTCGGTAAGAAGGGCAAGTTAAGCCCGAGATATATTGGACCATTCAAAGTAATCGAACGTGTCGGATCGGTTGCCTATAAGTTAAACTTACCGGAAGAGCTCAGTGGTATCCACAATGTGTTCCACATCTGCAATCTAAAGAAGTGTTTCGCTGACGAATCACTGGTTATACCACATACAGATGTACACATCGACGAGAGCTTAAAGTTCATTGAAAAACCTGTGTCGATCGAGGATCGACAGGTTAAGAAACTTCGCAGGAAGTATATACCGATTGTGAAGGTAAAATGGGATGCCCGTACAGGTCCCGAGTACACGTGGGAGGTAGAGTCCACGATGAAAGAAAAATACCCTCATTTGTTTCAATAAATCTCGAGGTCGAGATTTCTTTTAAGGGGGTAAGGATGTAACACCTCAGTATTTTTGCGTCCAATAATGTATTGACACGTGTCATAAGTTTACACGTGGAGTTAAATATTAAATAAGGACTAATGTTGACAAACATTGAAAGTATGTGAATCCGAGGGTTCAAAATATCAACGAGGGATAAATATACTGTATAGTAACCCTAAATGGTGCTCGTACCTTCAAACGAATAAATCATGGATCGTACGGAACGAAATGCGGAAGAAAGTGAGAGATTACAAACTACAGGGGTTAAATGTGTCAACATGTTTAAGTTATACCTCTGAGTGACCTTTTAACGAACCCGAGTCTTTGTAACAGTAAATTACGCTCACTAGAATGTACGATATAAATTTCGCAAGGTTCCGTTTTAAAACGAGAAAGTTATGACCGAATTCGTATGCGAGGGGTTTAAGGTGTCAAACATAGAAAGTTATGACTTTTTGGGTAATAATAAATTAACCAAGGGTTAATAAGTTGGGTAAAAGCAACGGGGCCCTTACTCGTAAATAAACGAGGCCCAAAACGCAAAGTTACCCCTTCGAAACCCAAAGGCCAAGTGCAATAATTAAAAAGATTTGAAAATCTTGAAAAACAAGTCTCAGGCGGGCCGCGTTAAAGAATCAAAGGATCTTACACGGGCCACATTGTCAGTAAAGATATGGGCTCTGACGTATGGATTCAGGCGACCCGCGTAAAGGTTGCATGATCCTTAACGTGGCCGCGTCAATGCCCCAGATGCAGAAAACGTGGACAGAAGCACTGTTGAGTGTTTTAACCGACCTTAGAGCCAATTATGAGAGCATGGGGTGCTCGGGCGCCCCCTAAACATCCCCTAGCACTCAGGGACACTTGGTGATCATCCAAGAACACTTGCTTAGAAAAAGTCAACAGAATGCTAACTTTCGATTTTATGCATAATCAGTAATGTAGATGGGGTGTAACCTGTTTTGACACTCATAAAACATGATAATAAGTATTATAAATGGTCTAAGCTTGTTTGATCCGACCATTTACTGTTTTGACCCGGTTCGGAACCGAAAGTTGCAAAACTTTGACTTTTGCTTTGACTTCAGTTCTGACCCGTTATGGTATGATTTAGATATGCCTTAGGACTCTCTTAGGACCACGTTACATGATGTTATGACCCTCTGTGACCGGTTCGTTGTTGGTCCGAGTCTTTCACACATTTCCGTTAAAAGCTCAAAAGTTGACCATAACGCCCTTTTACTTTAAAACGAGAATTTTGGACATGTGAAAGCACAATAACCTTAGTTACTGATTTCTAAGCATGTCCCTAAAATTTCACGTCAATCCGAGGTCTAGAATAGGAGTTATGCTGAATAGCGCAATTACGGAAACTTTAGTAATTAAACGGCGCAATTAGCATAAAGCCTATCTAAACCCAAATTTCAACACCAAACCTTTTACACACTGATGTAAAATAATATTTTGGGATTTTTAAAGATTTTTAATTATTTTTAACCTGCTCATAACCTGCGGTTATGGCATCGATTCGGTAATTACCAAATATACCCTTTTCGGACATAACTTGAGTTCTACATGGTATTTTGACCCGATTCCAGTTGCTACTAATTTTAAATAATAAATAGAGTATTTTGGACTTTATAAACTGTTCGGAAAACTCAGATTCCCTGTAGAACTCGGAAATCTCTTTTATAATCTTCAAAAAGACCGAAATACCCCTACGGGGCGTATATTGGATTTAAACTCGTTATGGGCGTAATGGAAGGTATCCTACTGATACCACAACCTCTTTAGAGCATATTAACTTAGGAAACCTGTGTAGGACTCTTACGGTTACCCGTTACGCCATTTGCGCGCACGGTTCGGTTTATGTAACTAGTTTACATAAACTAGCCGAAACGGGTCAAACCTTATCGTTCTTACTTCAAACTCCAGAGTGTGGTTATTATACCCATATAAAACAAGTCTTCAATCTTGTTGGGCCCAAACCACATTCCATTCCCGGTTTTCGCCTTTCACGCGATTAAACCGTACTTACCCTTTGAAACTGGCCGGTCTAAGCTAAGGCTAAATTAAAGACCCATTAGGATTCTAAGAGGTTGTTATAAACCTTCGTTCCAGAATAGGAGACCAGTAAAATATACTTGCATTTGTTTGATTGAGGTTATTACTTGCTCGGGTAAATACTTTTAACTTATTTTCTGTTATACGGGCTTGGGTTACGGTATATAAAAATACTGCTTGGTCAGGCAATTGACCCCAACTCATTAGTAGTTGGGTGTTTTCAACGTGACCCGTTTAAAAATTTGTTTTGTTGGATTTACGCCTTTGGGAGCTTAATGACCATGTCCCGGATATCCTTGACATCATTTTACGAAATGGCCACGATCTCGACACGCGGGTGTAGGCGTACACCAGACAATGTGTCTATAATTATAAAGGCATAACCGTTGGTTTTCCCGCCACGGCTTTATGCTTTGTGGCGTGTCTATTAACCTTAAACCCGGCACGACCCGGGCGACCGAACGCATAGTGAACATGTAATTCTTTTACAAGATTAATTGATTAATTATCCCAAGTTATAAAGAGTTTGTGCCTTGTGCATTCAAATCAATTTTATTAAACCTTTTTACAAAAGTGTCGGTTGAATGTATTTACCAGTGTAAACTGACGTATTTTCCTCAAAAAGATTAAATGCAGGTTCTGTACGAAATAGGCTGGCCACTCCTAAGCATCGTTAGAGTCTCGCAAGCTTGGGATGCCACTATCTGTTGAACAATATTTCTATTTTTATTTTGATCCCCTCTGGATTATATTCGACTGTTTGTGATACTTGGATATTACATTTAATGGTCGGAATATATCTATCTTTATGCTTCCGCTGTGCATTTAAATATTGTGTGATTTGACTATATTGTTGCCAACTACGTCACGGTAATCCCCCACCGGGCCCACCGGTGAAACACGTGGAAATCGGGGTGTGACAGGGCTCTTACATGTGTAACAAACAATATAGCTCTCCTTTAGAGGCTAAAATGATAAATGAGATTACTTCCTTATGCTTCATTAATTAGAAGCCTTACGAAGGTTCAAGTCTATACTCGTTAAGATATTGCTCACATTGATGAACATTAGACCACTCTAGATTATTGTGAAGCATCTTACAATATCTTTAAGAAATGAGAAAGACTATAAGAAGAGGTTGATTATTCTTACCTTGATTTTGTAATATTCAAAAGAAACTAAAAGTCAATTTGGGGTAATCCTTATGTCTGCGGACAAATCTATCTCATGGAGGAGTCATAAGAAACTGTTAACAACAACCTAAATTATAGTGACATAATATGTTGTTAATTAACAACGCAATTATCACTAAATGTTGTTAAAATTTTATCAGTGGGCAAATAAACCTATTAACTCCATATAAATACTATACTGAAGACTTACTGTGAAAAAGCTGCTACCTTATTTCCTCGAACAGTAACAGTTCGAGGAGTGCTATATTAAACTTTGATACAAAATTGTTGTTCGTTTATGAACAAGAAGAGGAAACTAAATATTTGTATCGAATGCATTTACATTCATGATATGTTTGCGGATCCGATAACTAAGGTCTACACCCAAAGTCTTTTTAAGAGCTCATAATAAAGACGGGTTTTACTAAAGGCCTTACATAATAGCATATCGTACATATGAATGATTAGTTATTTTTCCTCAATTATACAATTTGTTTGTATATAAATACATATGTGCACCTAACGACGTATAGACAATAACTATACAAATTAATTTCAAAGGGCTTACCTCAGTCATTTTGGTCTTAAATTTACGTATGTTTTGATTTGGGGTTGTAACATGATTAATGGGGGTCTTGAGTTGAAAATAACTCAATGACTGTATTTTTCTGTTACAGTTTCAATTTGA
Source organism: Helianthus annuus (assembly GCF_002127325.2). Taxonomy (NCBI): domain Eukaryota; kingdom Viridiplantae; phylum Streptophyta; class Magnoliopsida; order Asterales; family Asteraceae; genus Helianthus; species Helianthus annuus. Next base: position 16,506,113 of record NC_035437.2, on the reverse strand, counting down.
AACATTAATTAATGTTATAACTTGGCCAAACTTACTTATGCTTATCACAAATGATCACTCGGCCAAGTGGGAGAATGTTAGAAATAACCCGTTCATGTGGCCTAACGGATCATTTGAGTAATGTTGCCAATATGACACAATTACAAGTTCCTAACATTTACTCGATGGAAGTAATTGTTATAAGTTAACGGGACTTTACGATTTCCCTTTAGATGCCTTTAATAAAGAGAATACCAAGAGTTTATAACCAACCATGATTTATGATCATAATTATAGATCATTAGTGATAGTAGTCATCGTTTATAAATAGTTATGTAAAGAACTCTTTTAAGAACACCAATACAAATAAAAATACTAAAATTCTCTCTAAGGTGATCCATCAACCCAAGACATCATAACGGGAATCATGGCTTCATCATCATCGTCTGCGAAGATAATCATTCCGACAAGTAAGTGCCTATAATTTCATGTTCATAATTATGTAAGGCTTGAATAAACATGATTAGGGTTCTATGTTTTTAACCCATTTTCAAAGATATAATCAACATATATGTTCCTAGACCCAACGCCCCGCTTGCGGTATGCGCATATAATGTATATATGTGTGGGCCGTTGGGGGGCAAAGTGCACTAATTTTAACGTTATTTTACTAATTTCGTGAAAATAACGTTAAAAGTTGAGGACGGTTAAACATGCATCATGTGGTGGCGTTGATAGCTAAAAGACAAAAGGGTACATGCACTAATCGGTATTTGTCCCGATTGCTGAGTGTTATTTGCCTTATGTCCAAGGCTTGATGCAAAACTACTATCGAGCTGGGGGTCTCACCGGAAGCAGCCTCTCTATTCCTACGGGGTAGAGGTAAGGCTGTCTACATCTTACCCTCCTCAGACCCTACCTTTGCTTTGCTATTGATGGGATTTACTGAATATGATGATGATGATGTTCCTAAACCCACAACAACCATGACCGACTCAATATTTTTGAAAGACTAAAGCGAACTCTAAAAGTCGGGATTTTTTTTATCCTGGGTCTTATGCTAAGTAATAAACTAAAATCAACAAACGTGTCTTATTTTTTATTTGGCAAACTAAAATCAATAAACGTGCCTTATTTTATATTTGGAGAAGTTGAAGTATCACTTTCTCATGAGACCAGAAATATAGTCCAATAGCCTAATGTCAGTACATGTACATGCTGAACACTATTCCTAACGTTTGTTTTTTAACAGAAGGATAACAAAAGGATAATGTCAATATAAAAGGCAAGAAACCTACAATCACTTTCATCGTAACTCTTTTTACTCGTAGCATATAAACAAATATGAAGAACCTAAGGGTGAAGGGAGTGGTGCGGTGAAGTCATCGGCAAACCAGTTTGCCGAGCGGCAACACCGGCGCCGACATGTTTTCCCGCGCGGCAAACATGTGAAATCGGCAACATCTCACCGATCGACAAAGAATAGAGAGATGATGCTGATGATGATTGGATGATGATTGGTGTCTTGTTTTCTGTGTAACGGCTATATAGCCGGTGGAACAGGTGCGGCGGCGATGGGCGGAGCCACGGCGGTGTTGGTGGCGGCGAGTGGCTGATGATGCTGATGATGATTGGATGATGCTGATGATGATTAGATGATGCTGAAGATGGAGGTGGAACCGGTGGTGGTGCCGTGGTGGTGGCGAGTGGTGATGGTGGCGGTGGAGGTGACTGTGGTGGAGTGGAGGCCGTTGTGATGTGTGTGTGTTTTGACCGGTGACCTGAGCTCGAGGGTAGGAAAAAAATAAAGGTCTGGGTTTTCACTTGTGGGTGCTAGGGTTTTCTTTGAAGGTGATGGGTATCTGTGGAGGGTAGGAAAAAAATAAAAGAAGAATAAAAAAAGTTTGCCACTTTTAAGTGTTTACACCACTGCCAACACTTTTCACCAAAGTTTAAACTCTTCACACTTGCTGACATGGCACACTCTGATTGGTCCATTTTAAAGTTTGCCACTTTCACCTGTTTAACCACTCCCTTCACCCTAAGGGATAAGTAATTAAATAACAAAGCCTCACTCTATGCAATGGTCATTATTGCTTGTGACCTGTAAATCAATAATAGCAGTAATAAAAGCATTAGCACTAACCTGGTTAAGCAATAAAATCATTATCTTTTCCTTTACTTTGGTATATTATTACTTTCACTACTAATTACTAATCTTATATACGGTTTCTACAAATCAACCAAAAAAATAATAATAATAAAACCCATAAAGAAGAGATTAAGCAATAAAGAACAAGTTCCATCAAATTAAGTCATTAAGCAAGCAAGAACAGTGAATGAAGATTGTTACTAACCTGTTATCAAACTGAATAAAAGCCAAAAAGGAAGAAGTAGGTTCCATCAGAGTTTAAGACCTTAAAAAAACACTCAGAGGAGGATTAAAGATCATCAATCTTTGGGAAGGGCATACCGGTTATTAATTGTGTCGATTGATTTTCAAAAAAATAGCAGCCATCTCCCATCTCGATGAATTGAGTGTGTTGAATTGTAAATTGATTTGCCGCTTCAACGCTGGATGGATATAATCTGCAAGGCCTTTTTTACTAAACTTTAAATCTTCAATATATCTATAATTTGTTTTTTAATAAAATAAACTAAAATCAATAAACGTGCCTTATTTTCTATTTGGTAAACTAAAATAAAAAAATTTGCCTTATTTTCTATTTGAACACTATTCCTGGCGTTTGGTTTTTTATTTAAAAAAAATGGATAGATACTGAGGCCTTACTTTTAGGGAGACCCGAAGCTCTAGCTTGGGTTAGTTATTCATTGAAGCCGGATGGATATAATCTGTAAGGCCTTTTATATAAAAGGTGGTGGATACACTTGCAAATGTCTTATTAGATTTTTTATATTCAATTATTAGTTCTTATCAATTATACAATTGGTCCTAATTAGTTATAAACTTTATTACTCGATGATCCTTGTGGTATGAATTTTTACAAGCTAATGATGTAAAAATTATTAGCAAAGACAAAACCTTTAAATATTTGGGTTTGTAAGAGGGAGGTTTTCAATTCAAGTACCACATACAACAAGGATTAAAACAATTTTGTCACTAAAAAAGTGGGTATGAAATATTCATTTTACCCCTGCTAAAAAACAAAAGATAAGAAAAATATAAAAAATGATTATATTATTAATAAACTTTAAACAGGCCCATTTTTTGTTTATCTAAACATATACTAATCGCGAAACACTCTTCTGGTGGTCTGAAAATTTGGTGATTTGGGGAGCTGACGAGGCAATATCAATGTTTGTTTTATATTTATATAATTGGAAGGAATGGTGGAAAGAATATGATGAAACGACAGCGCGTTGAGGATATGCTTGTCCATGGTGCCGGAGTTGGCTCGGTTGGTGGTGCGACGATGAGTAGGTTAAGTTTTAGGGTTCTGACTAGCTGCAGGGGATGATGGACAACGATGGTGGTGCGACAATGAATTGATTCTTGTTTTGTTATGGGGTTCCGGCCAACGACAAGGGAAGGTGGACGGCGATGGCTGTGTGTGGCAGAGGAATAGTGGTGATGGAAATTTGGGTAGAATGGTGGGGGTTGTGGTGGAGAGGGAGAGAGAGTAGTGGTGGTGTTGGTTGTTTACGAAGGTGAGGTGATGGTGGTGGTTTGTGAGGGTGGGGGTGGTAAGGTGGGGGGAAGAAGAAGGGTAGGAATGGGGAGGGGTTATGACAAAATTAAGCTTAAATAAAAAATGACGCCCATTTAAATTTTATTATTAATATAATCATTTTATAATCTTTTTGTCTACTTGCAGGAATGAAACGGACATTTCATACTCACTTAATTAATAGTTTTAACGACGTTAGCTTGTAAGGACCATCATAGTTACAATATACATATTATAAGGATCATCGAAACTAAATGTTTAATTATTAAACGATGAGGAACAACAATGCAGTATCTGAAAACACAAGGACTAACTAAGCATTTAACTTGTTTTTTCTTTAACCTTGTCATAGCACAAGGACCTTTCTACTACTATATTAAAAATGCCTAGGATCACAATCTTGAACAAGCAAAAATATAAAAAGACTTTTTTGGCATAGTGTTTTAAATTTTTAGGCATAGTGTTGTACAAAAGTGTTATCCTTAATTTAAAACAACACACCTAAAAAGTCTTTTTACACTTTTTAGCCAAATTGGCTGTTTAGCCCATCGTGTATCCTTATACATATATTTATACTATATTATAATACTTATAAGAATGACTAAGAGTAATTTTCATATTATTAAGAGTTGAGATATCACACCTCAACCGATGGCAGAAACATCAGAGTGAGACGAAAACGAGATTGCAAGAGACTTTATAACGACTATTTGCGACAAGTATTTAATAATCAAAATTTCATTTCATACTAAGGTAATGTACATCATTTGAAAACAAATACAACAACTTGAACAAGAACAAAATACAATAACAAGTATAGAATTTAAAAGTGGGTTTCTAGTCATCCTACTAGATTCCATTTATCAGCATCATTATCAATTTCTTGCAATACGTATTAAAGTACATGTCAACACATAAAGTATTGGCAAGCATACAAGTTTGAGTATTATCATAAGTATAAATATTTTAAACAAATCCACATGACATAATTGTAATCTAAGACTTAACACAACAATGCTAGCATGCAACTTATAATTGTCAACCCCAAGTTTCCTGTTAGCTTATTCTTGTCGTAGCAATGACAAGACCGTTTTGTTTAACTTAACATGACCTCAAGAATACGAGCGGTGTGTTAATCCTATAACGCTATACATGTTAAGGGAGGCTTGTACGAAGTTAATGACAAGTATAAAGCAAATAAGTTTCTAGCATGTTCTGAATTCTAGTACCATGTATCAAGCATGTATATTGGATTGTTTGTTGGTAAGAATGTTTGTATGTGTATGTGTGCGTTTTAATAAGGAGTATGGATTGCACCCAAAGTGACAAAAAGTAAAAGGGTCATGTACACTCACGGTTTTCCTAAGCTTTTCGATGAAACACGAGTTGACGAGTTGATGAGAGTGGAGCACCGAAGTGACCCTACATTGGGGAAACGAAGGTGTATGAGTATTCGGAGTTTGTGGAGAGTTTGGATTCGGAATTAAGTATAAAAAGTATATGTACACGAAAATATATCTTGTCTAAATACTCACGTGGACATTAAGTTTGTATGTGTTTTCATGGGTCCTAATTTACCCATTAGAATCACAAACGAGGAGTCTAGAACGAAGATAATATAATGTAAGTTCATGACATCTAACCATAATCCTGTTAGTATCAAGAATTCGGTTAAATATATATATTATTTATTATATTGCATAGTCCGTCACGTATCATCGTGTATTGTCATGTAGTCAAGCACGGAGGTAGGATTAACCTCATTATATGATTCACCAAAGCACAAAGTCATCAACTTAGTTGATGACCCAGTTGGTCATGAATGAAGATAAAAATACAACTAACTAATTTGTCAAGTAGCCAAGTAAGAATAACCTGGGCGTGTCATACCCAACATGGCAAATGTTGGAGGCGATGTAAGGTAATGTTTCTTTGATTATTGGAAGCTACTTGAGACGAACACAAAAAATTAAGCAAGTGAGGTAGTGGAACAAGTTTGGAGAGCCAAGGGTTCTATGGTTCACACATTACTGATACACAAGTCTTCCAACATTGAAGGTTGGAAGCTTGGATGGTTTCAACACTTAGAACATTTTGGGCAGAATTTTAAAGAAGTTTTTGAGTCTTATTTCTTGGTGAAATCCACCAGACACAAACCCACAACTATAAGCTAAGTTAAGAGCAACGTGGGTACAAGATTCCACTAAGTTTTAAGCATTATATACAAGAAACAAAAAGATAAATTAGGGTAAAATTTTATGCTACGTTGTACCTCAAATATGGTGAGGTTCCACCTTAGTTTGCCATGGCAAACTTGTGGAAAACTTTCTAGAGGTTGCCCAAATAGTTTGAAAGAAGATTAGAAGAAGAAAGGTGAAGAAAAGTGAATGAAAACTCACTTAGAACACTTGAAGGTATTCTTCCTTACTTGGAATTCTTGAGAGGATAAGAGAGTTTGGGAGTAGATTAGTGTGTGGAAAGTGTTTAGGATGTGGTTGAGGCTTGTATTTATAAGTGGGGATTAGGGGTTGGGAGTTAATGAAGGTGGAAGGTGTTGGAGGAGAAAGAAGGTGGGGAAGGATGAAATATGATTGGCTTAAAAAAGTGTGGAAGGTGATTGGAGGAGAAAGGAGGTGGAAAAGCTTTTGGTTTTGCTCTCTTTTAGTCCTTACACTTTGTAACTAGGTTATTTTATGCCGTTTTCTTGTATTTTAATGTGTTTTTAGGTATCGAAAGTGTATTTTAAGTCTCGGTTTTACGTATAAATGTGTATTTAAAGATTTGATGGAGAGTGTGAAACCCGGGTGTTAAAGTGTTTACATTACGTGTTTTAGTGCATTTTAGGCGGTTATGTAACTCAAATGTGATAACTACGAGTTCGTGTGGGTTTTACAGGTTAACCCTCTAAATCGGTAAAGTTGGAGGGCCTGGAGGTGAAATGGAACGAGCAAGGATGATGAGCAAGATATATCACATCGTTCGGAAGTTGTTCGGGTCGAAAAGTAACTTAGATGCATAAGAAACACGAAACAATGATGTATAGGGGCCTGATTGTCATTATATGAAGTTGACGCATGAATACAAAAAGGTTTCCAGCATGTGTGGAACGTAAGGTACGGCTTTGAAGCGCAGGTTTTGGTCAGCTGAAAACAAAAGTGGTAGTGGATTTGGACCGTAACCTACGGTTTTAATTCGTAGGCTACGGTTGAAAGTATAAGGCAGCAATGCACATGTGACTTGTTTGTAAAAAAAGATTAAATGTTTTTAAAACCCTAGCGCATAGAAGCAGGCGGTGACTTATTGAAAATTGGAAGACTTTCATGGGAACATGTGGGGGATTAATTATTTTTCATGATAAATATCAATCTCATCATCATATATACACGTCATTAAGGAAAACAACATGTGAAGGGCAGCCAACACACTTAGACTTTTGGGGGGCTACTTGTTGGACGATCTTGGGACACATAAAAGTCAGCCATCATCTTTATTCTAGATACACAATTTTTGAGGAGAGGCAATCATCATTCACACAAACTTGGTGGATTATTTATTCATCCATTAATTTAGGTAACTTTTATAGCCACTTTTCCAAGCCTTCAGTGCTCTCCAGCTGGCTTCTATTAGCTTCACATTAAGTTACCTGAAATGCGTTTTAAAAAGATTTTTATCAGCAATAAATACTGGCGAGTGCTTCCCAGTTTAATCCAAACAGTTTTATCACTTTACAATATTGAGGGCATCTGCAATTACATTTGTTTATATCTATCCAATTACCCCTTTTCTGGTATCGTCAATTTTGACCTGTGGTCATGCTACTATTCCAATAGTAACGAGTTTCAAGTATTGTATACAAAACCCCAACATACCGGCAGTAATTGTAGAATCACAAATACTCAATTACTGTTAAGTGTTATTTAAAACATTTGAGGTTTTGGTAAAACATTTTGACTCAAAAAAGTATACTTACAAAAAGGTGACAAAAAGAGAATGTACTCACATTGTTTACTTAGGTAAAACTAAAGCTTCCTGGTGTATCTCCTGGTTATTATCTATTAAAATTAAACAATGCACACGTGTTAGTAAAATAACCCAGATCACATTAACCGTACAACTCGAGATAGAACTCCAATGACTGAGTCAGGCAGAACCTTGACATGCATTACGGAGTCCTAGTTCAATTGGGTGTAACACGAGACAGAACTCCAATGACTGAGTCAGGTAGAGCCTTGACATGCGTTACGGAGCTTTAAATCAATCGTGTAGGGTAACAAATAGGATTATAATACTTACAACGAGGCAGAGCTTCGCTTATAGGGGTATTATATCCCGAGTATTTAGACTATTAGAGACTGAGAGAGAATATCATAATTTGAACGAGAATCAAATGAGCTCTCGACTTCCTTTTATAGGATGATCGGACATCGAGTCGCGGCCCGCGACTCCTTTGGCTTCGGCCTTCGCGGCCCGCGAGAGCCTGCGTGGCAGTTATAGCTTTAGCCAGTCATTGGCATAGATTTGTTCTGTCACTGGACACTGGCGCAATGCAGTGTCGAGCAAGCAAAGGGGCTCGCGCCCCGCGAAAGACCCATAGGGATGGGTCGCGCCCAGCAAGGACACCGTATTTGGGTTTTTATTTGATTTTCATAAATATAAAGGTATTTCGGGCCTTTTAACACGTATATGAGGTATATAAGGAACGTTTAGGGTCACGTTAAGGGGTCTATAGGAGGGTTGTTGTATCCTCCCCACCTTGTTTTAGATCTCGTCCTCGAGGTCTACTAGAACAGGTGTGGGTATTTCCTTTGCATTTCTAACTCGAGCTCCCAAGTGTATTTTGGTCCTCTCTTGGAATCCCATTTCACTTTGACTAGAGCTAGTCTCTTGTGTTTGAGATTCTTGATCTTTCTATCTTCAATCTGAATAGGTTTCTCTACAAACTTAAGTTTCTCCTTTACCTCTATGTCCTTTAGAGGTATCACTAAAGATTCGTCTCCTAAGCATTTCTTGAGATTACATATATGAAACACATCATGTATTCCTGCCATTTCCTCTGGCAGTTGTAGCTGATAAGCTACGGGTCCTATCCTTCTAATAATCTCAAAAGGTCCAACATACCTGGGGCTTAACTTTCCTCTTTTAACAAATCTAACTATTCCTTTCCATGGAGAAACTTTTGTCAATACCTTATCACCTACTTGAAATTCCAAGGGTTTTCGTATGTTATCTGCATAACTCTTTTGACGATCTCGCGCTGCTTTTAGTCGTTCCTTGACTTGAATTATCTTATCCGTTGTTTCTTGCACTATCTCTGGTCCAGATAATTGTTTTTCTCCAATTTTTGCCCAACAGACTGGAGTTTGGCACTTTCGTCCATAAAGTGCTTCAAAAGGTGCAGTATTAATACTCGTATGATAGCTGTTATTGTAGGAAAATTCTATTAATGGTAAATGGTCATCCCAATTTCCTCCAAAATCCAAAATCAATTACACAGGCTCTAAGCATATCTTCTTTTGTGTGTATTGTCCTTTCGCTTTGTCCGTCCGTTTGAGGATGATAAGCTGTGCTTAGATTTAACCTGGTTCCCATTGCTTTTTGGAAACTTGTCCAAAAATGAGAAGTAAAATGGCTATCTCTATCAGATACAATAGATAAAGGAATTCCATGTAATGAAACTATTTCATTTACATATAGCTTGGCTAACTGTTCCATACTGAAAGTTTCCTTCATTGGTAAGAAATGAGCAGATTTGGTTAATCTGTCAACAATCACCCAGATTGTATCATTACCTTTTCGTGTCTTGGGTAATTTGGTAACAAAGTCCATTGTTATCAATTCCCATTTCCATATTGGCATTTCTAGTTGTTGTAATAATCCTGAGGGTTTCTGATGTTCAGCCTTAACCTGTGAACAGGTCAGACATTTAGCAACATAGTTGGCTATATCCTTTTTCATTTCTATCCCCCAGAAATTCTTTCTTAAATCTCGATCCATCTTATCACTACCGGGATGTATCGTATATTTAGACTTATGGGCTTCTTCTAGAATTCTGTGGCGTAGGTTTCCTTGTTTAGGTATCCACATCCTTTTTTCCTATAGAACTTTCAAATTCCATCTGATCCTTGTTCTAGTTCCTTAATCATTCCTTTCAAACCTTCAGCATCGTCCTTGAATGTTGTTTCCTGTATCTCTCTAATTTGCTCATTTAAATCTATCTGCAGATTTAGTTTAAGAGAGCGTATTCGTTTCGGCTTTTCATGATACTTTCGACTTAAAGCATCAGCAACTACATTAGCCTTTCCTGCATGGTACTGGATATCACAATCATAATCACTAAGAATTTCCATCCAGCGTCTCTGTCTCATATTTAATTCCTTTTGCCCCAAGATATACCTTAAACTCTTATGATCCGTGAAGACAAAAAATTTACTTTCGTAAAGATAGTGTCTCCAAATCTTAAGGGCAAAAACTATGGCTCTTAACTCTAGATCATGGGTTGTATAATTCTCTTCATGTTTCTTAAGTTGTCTAGAGGCATAAGCTATAACCTTTTGACGTTGCATCAACACACATCCATATCCTAACTTAGACGCATCACAATAGACTATAAAGTCTTCAGTTCCTTCTGGTAATGCGAGTATGGGTGCATTGGTTAACCTTTGCTTAAGAATTCTAAAGGCTTCTTCCTGTTTTGGTCCCCATTCAAACTTAACTGATTTGCAGGTCAGTTTGGTTAATGGAATGGCTATTCTAGAAAAATCTTGGATAAATTGTCTATAGTATCCTGCCAGTCCAAGAAAACTTCTTACTTCTGTTGGTGATTCAGGGACTTTCCATTTGGTAATCGCCTCTATCTTTGTGGGATTCACATGAATTCCTTCATGATTAACCAGATGTCTAAGGAATTGCACTTCTTGTAACCAAAATTCACATTTTGAGAATTTAGCATAAAGCTTCTCTTTGCTCAATAATGTCAAAAGTGTATGCAGATGCGCTGCATGTTCCTCTTTACTCTTAGAGTAAATTAGAATATCATCTATAAAGACAATTACGAATTTATCCAGGTATGGTTTACATATCCTGTTCATCATGCCCAAAAATGCGGCTGGGGCATTGGTTAAACCAAATGCCATGACGGTAAATTCATAATGACTGTACCTTGTTCTGAAAGCAGTTTTAGGAATGTCCTCTTCCTGTACTTTCAGTTGATGATATCCTGTGCGTAAATCGATCTTAGAAAAGAATCGAGTTCCTTGAAGTTGATCGAACAGATCATCGATTCTCGGTAGTGGGTACCGATTCTTAATCGTAACCTTGTTCAATTCTCGGTAATCAATGCACATACGCATTGATCTGTCTTTCTTCTTAACAAACAACACCGGTGCTCCCCACAGTGATGAATTAGGTTGTATAAAACCTTTTTCAAGAAGTTCGTCCAATTGTTTCTTCAGTTCCTGCATCTCCATTGGTGCTAATCGATATGTCGTCCCTGGTATTAGGTGAATTTTAAATTCAACTTCTCTATCAGGCGGTAATCCAGGTAACTCTTCTCGAAAAATGTCTGAGAATTTAGATACTATAGGAATATCTTTTAATTCTTTTCCTTTAGTGTTAATGATTATGGAAATCATATACACTATTCCCCTTTCCTTTTCCTTTCATAACTTGCAGCTTTCATCACAGAGATGAATTTTGTCAACCTGGTTGGTTTATCTCCTTTGATTGTGATCTTTTCACCACTGGGTGTACTTACCGGTACTGACTTTTGATTACATAAAATACTGGCACGATTGGCTACCAACCAATCCATTCCTGATACAACATCGAATCCGGCTAGATTCGTTGGGTAAAGATTAGCAAAGAAATGATGGTTCAGGATTTCTACTCTTGATTCCTGCAAGATTTCACTAATCTTAATGGATTCTCCGTTTGCCGTTTCCACCAGACAATCTTGTCGGAGTTTGGTTAAGGGTTGGTCGAGAAGTTTGTAGAAAGATGTATTGATAAAACTTTGGTTTGCACCAGAGTCAAATAATACTTTGGCAAAAATATCGTTAACTAAAAACGTACCGGCAATCACATCTGGAATCATCTTAAGCTTCTTCAGCTGTTAGAACGAATGCTCTGGCATTCTTCTTGGGTCCTTTAGCTGTCCCTTCGCTTTGTTGGTTGCTGCTAAAGCTAGTTTCAGACAGTTAGGTTTGATGTGCCCAGTTTCTCCACAATTAAGGCATATCATTTTATGATTTAGGAACTTATTGGCGATTTGTTCCTTTTCATGTGGAGGACAAAATTTTCTTTCAACTATCTCTTTCAAGTTAGTCCATTCCATACTATAAACTCTGTTACTTCCGCTAGACTGGAGAATAGTATTCCACCATTCTAAGGCTGCATTTTTGAAAAGATTAGAAGCAAACATAATCTTATCTTCATCTGCACATTTACTTATTTTTATGACTGCTTCTGTCTTTTCTATCCAGCGCAAGGCTGAAATGGCTTCTTCATTGCCTGAGAATTCTATTGGTTTGCAGGCCAAGAATTCTTTATAAGAACAACCGTACGAGACGGTTCTTCTTCTTTTAGGAATTGGAGCTTGGATTATTGGTCCGTTATTATCGTTCACACTGTGACTTGGTTCAGTGTGTTGGCGTTTACTTCCATTTGCAGATTTATTATTTTCTGCTTCTTTAACAGTCTTGATAATATAAGGCATAGCATCTATAATTCCTTACTACTATATGTTGGATGTCACTATTATCTATTTGTTTCCCGTTATTCTCATTATTCGGGTTTTCCTGATTTACTTCGTTGTCCATCTGAATTGTAAACATTTATCAGGTATTAATTATCATAGAATAAGACAATCACACAAACAGATTGATAAAAAACGTCGAACATTACAACTTTACATATCTATATATATGCGTCGATTACAAACTACAACTGAAAACTAAATACACTAATAGTTATGCATCGATATCTATTTTAGTCTATCTATTTTAGTTTTTTTTTTTTATCAAAATACAAAGTTACAAACATATCTAGGTATTATTCTAGGTGTCATTCATCCAGTATTGCATTTCATTCTCATCATATTTCCAAACTAGTTTGTCTCCTATCTGTCGAATTCTATTCCCTTCGTTCACTAAATTTTCGCCATACTGACGGAGTTCCTGCACACATTCTCGACTCATTGGTGGGTTTAACGGTGGTTCTGGCATGGGTTCTTCGGGAGTATATAGGGCCGAGTACGATCTATTGTCGTCTAACCATGGATAATTTTCTGAAGAGATTGGGGTTGGGATTCTAGGTAATTCGTTAGGGTCGAATGCAGGTATCGGGAATTGGTTTTCCTGGTTTGGTTCTAGTATTTGTTGGTCTGGGAATAAGGGTAACAGTGGTGGTTCAGCTATTTGGTTTAGGTTAGAGTCTACTGCGGTAGTGGCTAGCATATGGAAATCTACCATCTATCTAGTTCCTCTTCGCATGGTAGCCTATTGACTGCTTCCTGAGTTTGGGCCTTCACTTCCCTATTAGCTTTTACTATCGCTCTTTGTTGTTGTAATTTCTTCATCCTCTTTCTTCTCTCATGCGCTCCCCTATTAAACCATCCTCTCTTTTTAGAAGGGAAGGGTTCCTCAGACTGTGCCTTAAAAATAAATATTCCTCAGTATCAGCTGAGTATCCTGAGGGGTTTGGCTGAGATGAGGTTCCTTCATCCTTTGGGGAACTAGCTAAGTGACGCTAAGTGTCAGATGTACCTTGTTCACTCATACTGTAAACTAACAAATAGTCAAATAACACCAAACAATAATATACACACTTACACATAATTATTTACTAACACAGATTTTAAGTGTCAGTAGAACACTTCATTGGCTTAAACCAGTGGCTGTAGCTCTGATACCACCTTCTCTCGCAACCCCCAACCCCTGCCCCAGGAAGTGGGCGGCCGCGACACGCAGAGCTGGTGGTATCGGTGTTTATTAATTTGGCAGCGGAATACATCAGGACTGTAGTTAGGAAATATTTTTATCAGAGTTAAACACCAAACTTATTATAACAAATAAATGGGATAAAACCCAAGTTTCTATTACAATATGTTTATAGGGATAAATCCTAGTTTATTGAAAACAAAACTCCTTTTTATTTAGTTAACTTTTATAGCCACTTTTCCAAGCCTTCAGTGCTCTCCAGCTGGCTTCTATTAGCTTCACATTAAGTTACCTGAAACGCATTTTAAAAAGATTTTTATCAGCAAGAAATACTGGCGAGTGCATCCCAGTTTAATCAAAACAGTTTTATCACTTTACAATATTGAGGGCATCCGCAATTACATTTGTTTATATCTATCCAATTACCCCTTTTCTGGTATTGTCAATCCTGACTTGTGGTCATGCTACTATTCCAATAGTAACGAGTTTCAAGTAATGTATACAAAACCCTAACATACCGGCAGTAATTGTAGAATCACAAATACTCAATTATTGTTAAGTGTTATTTAAAACATTTGAGGTTTTGGTAAAACATTTTGACTCAAAAAATATACTTACAAAAAGGTGACAAAAAGAGAATGTACTCACATTGTTTACTTAGGTAAAACTAAAGCTTCCTGGTGTATCTCCTGGTCATTATCTATTAAAATTAAACAATGCACATGTGTTAGTAAAATAACCCAAATCACATTAACCGTCGACTCGAGACAGAATTCCAATGATTGAGTCAGGCAGAGCCTTAACATGCATTACGGAGTCCTAGATCAATCGGGTATAAAACGAGACAGAACTCCAACGATTGAGTCAGGCAGAGCCTTGACATGCGTTATGCAGAGGGGCAAGGTGATTGCCTATGCGTCACGACAATTAAAAGTGCATGAAAAGAACTACATCACCCATGACTTGGAGTTGGGTGCCGTTGTATTTGCACTAAAGCTTTGGAGGCATTACTTATATGGCATTAAATTTGTGATCTATTCTGATCACAAAAGCCTTCAGCACCTATTCAATCAGAAAGATTTGAATATGAGGCAGCGACGTTGGATGGAAACTCTGAACGATTATGACTGTGAAATAAGATACCATCCAGGCAAGGCCAACGTAGTCGCAGATGCCTTGAGCAGAAAAGAAAGAGTGAAACCAATAAGGATCAATGCCAAGAGCATTGAAATCAAGAACAGTCTGAATGAGAGATTGTTAGCTGCACAGAAGGAAGCTGTGTCAGAAGCTAACTATCCTCACGAGAAGCTAGGAGTAACTGAAGAACAGTTATCCTATGGCAAAGATGGAATTCTGAGATTGAATGGAAGGATCTGGGTTCCTGTTTTTGGAGGTCTTCATGACGTTATCCTTCAAGAAGCCCATAGTTCCCGATATTCCGCTCATCCTGGAGCTGATAAAATGTATGAGGACATGAAAGCAAACTTTTGGTGGATAGGCTTGAAGAAGTCTATAGCCACCTACGTAGCAAAGTGTTTGACTTGTGCGCAAGTAAAAGCTGAACATCAAAAGCCGTCAGGCTTGCTACAACAGCCAGAACTTCCCGAGTGGAAATGGGAAATGGCGACGATGGATTTCATCACCAAGTTGCCAAAGACAAAGAAGGGAAACGATACAATATGGGTAATAGCTGATAGACTGACCAAGTCAGCACATTTCCTACCCATAAAGGAGACTCATAGCTCCGATATACTAGCCCAGTTGTTTGTAGATAAGATTGTAGCCCTTCATGGCGTGCCTGTGTCTATCATCTCTGACAGAGATACCAGATACACGTCACACTTTTGGAAAAGTTTCCAACAATCTTTGGGCACACGTTTGAATTTCAGTACGGCTTACCACCCTCAGACAGATGGACAGAGTGAGCGTACAATCCAAACGTTGGAAGACATGCTTCGTGCATGTGCGATCGACTTAGGTGGTAGTTGGGATAACCACCTACCATTGGTCGAGTTCTCCTATAACAACATCTACCATACAAGCATTAAGGCTGCACCTTTTGAAGCCCTATATGGTAGAAAGTGTAGAACGCCCGTTTGTTGGGCAGAAGTGGGAGATGTCCAGATGACAGGACCTGATATAATATTTGAAACGACGGACAAGATTGTCCAAATTCGCGATCGATTGAAAGCTGCTCGGGACAGGCAGAAGAGCTACACAGATTTGAAGCGTAAGCCTCTTAACTTCGAAGTAGGCGACAAGGTTTTGCTTAAGGTATCACCCTGGAAGGGGGTGATGCGATTCGGTAAGGGGGTGAGGATGTAACACCTCGGAATTTTTGCGTCCAATAATGTATTGACACGTGTCATAAGTTTACACGTGGTGTTAAATATTAAATAAGGACTAATGTTGACAAACATTGAAAGTATGTGAATCCGAGGGTTCAAAATATCAACGAGGGATAAATATACTGTATAGTAACCCTAAATGATGCTCGTACCTTCAAACGAATAAATCATGGATCGTACGGAACGAAATGCGGAAGAAAGTGAGAGATTACAAACTACAGGGGTTAAATGTGTCAACATGTTTAAGTTATACCTCTGAGTGACCCTTTAACGAACCCGAGACTTTGTAACAGTAAATTACGCTCACTAGAATGTACGATATAAATTTCGCAAGGTTCCGTTTTAAAACGAGAAAGTTATGACCGAATTCGTATGCGAGGGGTTTAAGGCGTCAAACATAGAAAGTTATGACTTTTTGGGTAATAATAAATTAACCAAGGGTTAATAAGTTGGGTAAAAGCAACGGGGCCCTTACTCGTAAATAAACGAGGCCCAAAACGCAAAGTTACCCCTTCGAAACCCAAAGGCCAAGTGCAATAATTAAAAAGATTTGAAAATCTTGAAAAACAAGTCTCAGGCGGGCCGCGTTAAAGAATCAAAGGATCTTACACGGGCCGCATTGTCAGTAAAGATATGGGCTCTGACGTATGGATTCAGGCGACCCGCGTAAAGGTTGCATGATCCTTAACGTGGCCGCATCAATGCCCCAGATGCAGAAAACGTGGACAGAAGCACTGTTGAGTGTTTTAACCGACCTTAGAGCCAATTATGAGAGCATGGGGTGCTCGGGCGCCCCCTAAACATCCCCTAGCACTCAGGGACACTTGGTGATCATCCAAGAACACTTGTAGCCTTAGTTGTCAATGATCTAAGGTGTGAAGTTTACTATAAAAGGCCATTTAGTGCACCATTGTTCTTCACACCTTCAAACAACACTTCTGATCATTCTTGGAGCTCAAGTGCCTTCAATACTCATCCCTGGTCGTGCATAGGACTCTTGTAAGTGTGCTCCACCCTTTCTTGGTTAAGTTTCGCTTAGTTATAGCCTAAAAGTCAACCCGTCATAATTAACAATTGACTTAACGGTTAATCACAAATGGTCCAGTGATTAGCCGAATCAAAGGTAGTTATATGTTGGTAATCATGTGGGCTTGAAACCCCTAAAAGGGCACCCTCTGATTCCCACTCTAACTAGTTCAAATGTCGAGTCAAACTTGCTTAGAAAAAGTCAACAGAATGCTAACTTTCGATTTTATGCATAATCAGTAATGTAGATGGGGTGTAACCTGTTTTGACACTCATAAAACATGATAATAAGTATTATAAATGGTCTAAGCTTGTTTGATCCGACCATTTACTGTTTTGACCCGGTTCGGAACCGAAAGTTGCAAAACATTGACTTTTGCTTTGACTTCAGTTCTGACCCGTTATGGTATGATTTAGATATGCCTTAGGACTCTCTTAGGACCAGGTTACATGATGGTATGACCCTCTGTGACCGGTTCGTTGTTGGTCCGAGTCTTTCACACATTTCCGTTAAAAGCTCAAAAGTTGACCATAACGCCCTTTTACTTTAAAACGAGAATTTTGGACATGTGAAAGCACAATAACCTTAGTTACTGATTTCTAAGCATGTCCCTAAAATTTCACGTCAATCCGAGGTCTAGAATAGGAGTTATGCTGAATAGCGCAATTACGGAAACTTTAGTAATTAAACGGTGCAATTAGCATAAAGCCTATCTAAACCCAAATTTCAACACCAAACCTTTTACACACTGATGTAAAATAATATTTTGGGATTTTTAAAGATTTTTAATTATTTTTAACCTGCTCATAACCTGCGGTTATGGCATCGATTCGGTAATTACCGAATATACCCTTTTCGGACATAACTTGAGTTCTACATGGTATTTTGACCCGATTCCAGTTGCTACTGATTTTAAATAATAAATAGAGTATTTTAGACTTTATAAACTGTTCGGAAAACTCAGATTCCCTGTAGAACTCGGAAATCTCTTTTATAATCTTTAAAAAGACCGAAATACCCATACGGGGCGTATATTGGATTTAAACTCGTTATGGGCGTAATGGAAGGTATCCTACTGATACCACAACCTATTTAGAGCATAATAACTTAGGAAACCTGTGTAGGACTCTTACGGTTACCCGTTACGCCATTTGCGCGCACGGTTCGGTTTATGTAACTAGTTTACATAAACTAGCCGAAACGGGTCAAACTTTATCGTTCTTACTTCAAACTCCAGAGTGTGGTTATTATACCCATATAAAACAAGTCTTCAAACTTGTTGGGCCCAAACCACATTCCATTCCCGGTTTCCGCCTTTCACGCGATTAAACCGTACTTACCCTTTGAAACTGACCGGTCTAAGCTAAGGCTAAATTAAAGACCCGTTAGGATTCTAATAGGTTGTTATAAACCTTCGTTCCAGAATAGGAGACCAGTAAAATATACTTGCATTTGTTTGATTGAGGTTATTACTTGCTCGGGTAAATACTTTTAACTTATTTTCTGTTATACGAGCTTGGGTTACGGTATATAAAAATTACCGCTTGGTCAGGCAATTGACCCCAACTCATTAGTAGTTGGGTGTTTTCAACGTGACCCGTTTAAAAATTTGTTTTGTTGGCTTTACGCCTTTGGGAGCTTAATGACCATGTCCCGGATATCCTTGACATCATTTTACGAAATGGCCACGATCTCGACACGCGGGTGTAGGCGTACACCCGACAATGTGTCTATAATTATAAAGGCATAACCGTTGGTTTTCCCGCCACGGCTTTATGCTTTGTGGCGTGTCTATTAACCTTAAACCCGGCACGACCCGGGCGACCGAACGCATAGTGAACATGTAATTCTTTTACAAGATTAATTGATTAATTATCCCAAGTTATAAAGAGTTTGTGCCTTGTGCATTCAAATCAATTTTATTAAACCTTTTTACAAAAGTGTTGGTTGAATGTATTTACCAGTGTAAACTGACGTATTTTCCTCAAAAAGATTAAATGCAGGTTCTGTACGAAATAGGCTGGCCACTCCTAAGCATCGTTAGAGTCTCGCAAGCTTGGGATGCCACTATCTGTTGAACAATATTTCTATTTTTATTTTGATCCCCTCTGGATTATATTCGACTGTTTGTGATACTTGGATATTACATTTAATGGTCGGAATATATCTATCTTTATGCTTCCGCTGTGCATTTAAATATTGTGTGATTTGACTATATTGTTGCCAACTACGTCACGGTAATCCCCCACCGGGCCCACCGGTGAAACACGTGGAAATCGGGGTGTGACAGGGCTCTTACATGTGTAACAAACAATATAGCTCTCCTTTAGAGGCTAAAATGATAAATGAGATTACTTCCTTATGCTTCATTAATTAGAAGCCTTACGAAGGTTCAAGTCTATACTCGTTAAGATATTGCTCACATTGATGAACATTAGACCACTCTAGATTATTGTGAAGCATCTTACAATATCTTTAAGAAATGAGAAAGACTATAAGAAGAGGTTGATTATTCTTACCTTGATTTTGTAATATTCAAAAGAAACTAAAAGTCAATTTGGGGTAATCCTTATGTCTGCGGACAAATCTATCTCATGGAGGAGTCATAAGAAACTGTTAACAACAACCTAAATTATAGTGACATAATATGTTGTTAATTAACAACGCAATTATCACTAAATGTTGTTAAAATTTTATCAGTGGGCTCATAAACCTATTAACTCCATATAAATACTATACTGAAGACTTACTGTGAAAAAGCTGCTACCTTATTTCCTCGAACAGTAACAGTTCGAGGGGTGCTATATTAAACTTTGATACAAAATTGTTGTTCGTTTATGAACAAGAAGAGGAAACTAAATATTTGTATCGAATGCATTTACATTCATGATATGTTTACGGATCCGATAACTAAGGTCTACACCCAAAGTATTTTTAAGAGCTCATAATAAAGACGAGTTTTACTAAAGGCCTTACATAATAGCATATCGTACATATGAATGATTAGTTATTTTTCCTCAATTATACAATTTGTTTGTCTATAAATACATATGTGCACCTAACGACATATATACAATAATTATACAAATTAATTTCAAAGGGCTTACCTTAGTCATTTTGGTCTTAAATTTACGTATGTTTTGATTTGGGGTTGTAACATGATTAATGGGGGTCTTGAGTTGAAAATAACTCAATGACTGTATTTTTCTGTTACAGTTTCAATTTGAAACATTAATTAATGTTATAACTTGGCCAAACTTACTTATGCTTATCACAAATGATCACTCGGCCAAGTGGGAGAATGTTAGAAATAACCCGTTCATGTGGCCTAACGGATCATTTGAGTAATGTTGCCAATATGACACAATTACAAGTTCCTAACATTTACTTGATGGAAGTAATTGTTATAAGTTTACGGGACTTTACGATTTCCCTTTAGATGCCTTTAATAAAGAGAATACCAAGAGTTTATAACCAACCATGATTTATGATCATAATTATAGATCATTAGTGATAGTAGTCATGGTTTATAAATAGTTATATAAAGAACTCTTTTAAGAACACCAATACAAATAAAAATACTAAAATTCTCTCTAAGGTGATCCATCAACCCAAGACATCATAACGGGAATCATGGCTTCATCATCATTGTCTACGAAGATAATCATTCCGACAAGTAAGTGCCTATAATTTCATGTTCATAATTATGTAAGGCTTGAATAAACATGATTAGGGTTCTATGTTTTTAACCCATTTTCAAAGATATAATCAACATATATGTTCCTAGACCCAACGCCCCGCTTGCGGTATGCGCATATAATGTATATCTGTGTGGGCCGTTGGGGGGCAAAGTGAAAGTGCACTAATTTTAACGTTATTTTACTAATTTCGTGAAAATAACGTTAAAAGTTGAGGACGGTTAAACATGCATCACGTGGTGGCGTTAATAGCTAAAAGACAAAAGGGTACATGCACTAATCGGTATTTGTCCCGATTGCTGAGTGTTATTTGCCTTATGTCCAAGGCTTGATGCAAAACTACTATCGAGCTGGGGGTCTCACCGGAAGCAGCCTCTCTATTCCTACGGGGTAGAGGTAAGGTTGTCTACATCTTACCCTCCTCAGACCCTACCTTTGCTTTGCTATTGATGGGATTTACTGAATATGATGATGATGATGTTCCTAAACCCACAACAACCATGACCGACTCAATATTTTTGAAAAACTAAAGCGAACTCTAAAAGTCGGGATTTTTTTTTATCCTAGGTCTTATGCTAAGTAATAAACTAAAATCAACAAACGTGTCTTATTTTTTATTTGGCAAACTAAAATCAATAAACGTGCCTTATTTTATATTTGGAGAAGTTGAAGTATCACTTTCTCATGAGACCAGAAATATAGTCCAATAGCCTAATGTCAGTACATGTACATGCTGAACACTATTCCTAACGTTTGTTTTTTAACAGAAGGATAACAGAAGGATAATGTCAATATAAAAGGCAAGAAACCTACAATCACTTTCATCGTAACTCTTTTTACTTGTAGCATATAAACAAATATGAAGAACCTAAGGGTGAAGGGAGTGGTGCGGTGAAGTCATCGACAAACCAGTTTGCCGAGCGGCAACACCGGCGCCGACATGTTTTCCCGCGCGGCAAACATGTGAAATCGGCAACATCTCATCGATCGACAAAGAAGAGAGAGATGATGCTGATGATGATTGGATGATGATTGGTGTCTTGTTTTCTGTGTAACGGCTATATAGCCAGTGGAACAGGTGCGGCGGCGATGGGCGGAGCCACAGCGGTGTTGGTGGCGGCGAGTGGCTGATGATGCTGATGATGATTGGATGATGCTGATGATGATTGGATGATGCTGAAGATGGAGGTGGAACCGGTGGTGGTGCCGTGGTGGTGGCGAGTGGTGATGGTGGCGGTGGAGGTGACTGTGGTGGAGTGGAGGCCGTTGTGATGTGTGTGTGTTTTGATCGGTGACCTGTGCTCGAGGGTAGGAAAAAAATAAAGGTCTGGGTTTTCACTTGTGGGTGCTAGGGTTTTCTTTGAAGGTGATGGGTATTTGTGGAGGGTAGGAAAAAATAAAAAAAGAATAAAAAAAGTTTGCCACTTTTAAGTGTTTACACCACTGCCAACACTTTTCACCAAAGTTTAAACTCTTCACACTTGCTGACATGGCACACTCTGATTGGTCTATTTTAAAGTTTGCCACTTTCACCTGTTTAACCACTCCCTTCACCCTAAGGGATAAGTAATTAAATAACAAAGCCTCACTCTATGCAATGGTCATTATTGCTTGTGACCTGTAAATCAATAATAGCAGTAATAAAAGCATTAGCACTAACCTGGTTAAGCAATAAAATCATTATCTTTTCCTTTACTTTGGTATATTATTACTTTCACTACTAATTACTAATCTTATATACGGTTTCTACAAATCAACCAAAAAAATAATAATAATAAAACCCATAAAGAAGAGATTAAGCAATAAAGAACAAGTTCCATCAAATTAAGTCATTAAGCAAGCAAGAACAGTGAATGAAGATTGTTACTAACCTGTTATCAAACTGAATAAAAGCCAAAAAGGAAGAAGTAGGTTCCATCAGAGTTTAAGACCTTAAAAAAACACTCAGAAGAGGATTAAAGATCATCAATCTTTGGGAAGGGCATACCGGTTATTAATTGTGTCGATTGATTTTCAAAAAAATAGCAGCCATCTCGCATCTCGATGAATTGAGTGTGTTGAATTGTAAATTGATTTGCCGCTTCAACGCTGGATGGATATAATCTGCAAGGCCTTTTTTACTAAACTTTAAATCTTCAATATATCTATAATTTGTTTTTTAATAAAATAAACTAAAATCAATAAACGTGCCTTATTTTCTATTTGGTAAACTAAAATAAAAAAATTTGCCTTATTTTCTATTTGAACACTATTCCTGGCGTTTGGTTTTTTATTTAAAAAAAATGGATAGATACTGAGGCCTTACTTTTAGGGAGACCTGAAGCTCTAGCTTGGGTTAGTTATTCATTGAAGCCGGATGGATATAATCTGTAAGGCCTTTTATATAAAAGGTGGTGGATACACTTGTAAATGTCTTATTAGATTTTTTATATTCAATTATTAGTTCTTATCAATTATACAATTGGTCCTAATTAGTTATAAACTTTATTACTCGATGATCCTTGTGGTATGAATTTTTACAAGCTAATGATGTAAAAATTATTAGCAAAGACAAAACCTTTAAATATTTGGGTTTGTAAGAGGGAGGTTTTCAATTCAAGTACCACATACAACAAGGATTAAAACAATTTTGTCGCTAAAAAAGTGGGTATGAAATATTCATTTTACCCCTGCTAAAAAACAAAAGATAAGAAAAATATAAAAAATGATTATATTATTAATAAACTTTAAACAGGCCCATTTTTTGTTTATCTAAACATATACTAATCGCGAAACACTCTTCTGGTGGTCTGAAAATTTGGTGATTTGGGGAGCTGACGAGGCAATATCAATGTTTGTTTTATATTTATATAATTGGAAGGAATGGTGGAAAGAATATGATGAAACGACAGCGCGTTGAGGATATGCTTGTCCATGGTGCCGGAGTTGGCTCGGTTGGTGGTGCGACGATGAGTAGGTTAAGTTTTAGGGTTCTGACTAGCTGCAGGGGATGATGGACAACGATGGTGGTGCGACAATGAATTGATTCTTGTTTTGTTATGGGGTTCCGGCCAACGACAAGGGAAGGTGGACGGCGATGGCTGTGTGTGGCAGAGGAATAGTGGTGATGGAAATTTGGGTAGAATGGTGGGGGTTGTGGTGGAGAGGGAGAGAGAGTAGTGGTGGTGTTGGTTGTTTACGAAGGTGAGGTGATGGTGGTGGTTTGTGAGGGTGGGGGTGGTAAGGTGGGGGGAAGAAGAAGGGTAGGAATGGGGAGGGGTTATGACAAAATTAAGCTTAAATAAAAAATGACGCCCATTTAAATTTTATTATTAATATAATCATTTTATAATCTTTTTGTCTACTTGCAGGAATGAAACGGACATTTCATACTCACTTAATTAATAGTTTTAACGACGTTAGCTTGTAAGGACCATCATAGTTACAATATACATATTATAAGGATCATCGAAAGTAAATGTTTAATTATTAAACGATGAGGAACAACAATGCAGTATCTGAAAACACAAGGACTAACTAAGCATTTAACTTGTTTTTTCTTTAACCTTGTCATAGCACAAGGACCTTTCTACTACTATATTAAAAATGCCTAGGATCACAATCTTGAACAAGCAAAAATATAAAAAGACTTTTTCGGCATAGTGTTTTAAATTTTTAGGCATAGTGTTGTACAAAAGCGTTATCCTTAATTTAAAACAACACACCTAAAAAGTCTTTTTACACGTTTTAGCCAAATTGGCTGTTTAGCCCATCGTGTATCCTTATACATATATTTATACTATATTATAATGCTTATAAGAATGACTAAGAGTAATTTTCATATTATTAAGAGTTGAGATATCACACCTCAACCGATGGCAGAAACATCAGAGTGAGACGAAAACGAGATTGCAAGAGACTTTATAACGACTATTTGCGACAAGTATTTAATAATCAAAATTTCATTTCATACTAAGGTAATGTACATCATTTGAAAACAAATACAACAACTTGAACAAGAACAAAATACAATAACAAGTATAGAATTTAAAAGTGGGTTTCTAGTCATCCTACTAGATTCCATTTATCAGCATCATTATCAATTTCTTGCAATACGTATTAAAGTACATGTCAACACATAAAGTATTGGCAAGCATACAAGTTTGAGTATTATCATAAGTATAAATATTTTAAACAAATCCACATGACATAATTGTAATCTAAGACTTAACACAACAATGCTAGCATGCAACTTATAATTGTCAACCCCAAGTTTCCTGTTAGCTTATTCTTGTCGTAGCAATGACAAGACCGTTTTGTTTAACTTAACATGACCTCAAGAATACGAGCGGTGCGTTAATCCTATAACGCTATACATGTTAAGGGAGGCTTGTACGAAGTTAATGACAAGTATAAAGCAAATAAGTTTCTAGCATGTTCTGAATTCTAGTACCATGTATCAAGCATGTATATTGGATTGTTTGTTGGTAAGAATGTTTGTATGTGTATGTGTGTGTTTTAATAAGGAGTAAGGATTGCACCCAAAGTGACAAAAAGTAAAAGGGTCATGTACACTCACGGTTTTCCTAAGCTTTTCGATGAAACACGAGTTGACGAGTTGATGAGAGTGGAGCACCGAAGTGACCCTACATTGGGGAAACGAAGGTGTATGAGTATTCGGAGTTTGTGGAGAGTTTGGATTCGGAATTAAGTATAAAAAGTATATGTACACGAAAATATATCTTGTCTAAATACTCATGTGGACATTAAGTTTGTATGTGTTTTCATGGGTCCTAATTTACCCATTAGAATCACAAACGAGGAGTCTAGAACGAAGATAATATAATGTAAGTTCATGACATCTAACCATAATCCTGTTAGTATCAAGAATTCGGTTAAATATATATATTATTTATTATATTGCATAGTCCGTCACGTATCATCATGTATTGTCATGTAGTCAAGCACGGAGGTAGGATTAACCTCATTATATGATTCACCAAAGCACAAAGTCATCAACTTAGTTGATGACCCAGTTGGTCATGAATGAAGATAAAAATACAACTAACTAATTTGTCAAGTAGCCAAGTAAGAATAACCTGGGCGTGTCATACCCAACATGGCAAATGTTGGAGGCGATGTAAGGTAATGTTACTTTGATTATTGGAAGCTACTTGAGACGAACACAAAAAATTAAGCAAGTGAGGTAGTGGAACAAGTTTGGAGAGCCAAGGCTTCTATGGTTCACACATTACTGATACACAAGTCTTCCAACATTGAAGGTTGGAAGCTTGGATGGTTTCAACACTTAGAACATTTTGGGCAGAATTTTAAAGAAGTTTTTGAGTCTTATTTCTTGGTGAAATCCACCAGACACAAACCCACAACTATAAGCTAAGTTAAGAGCAACGTGGGTACAAGATTCCACTAAGTTTTAAGCATTATATACAAGAAACAAAAAGATAAATTAGGGTAAAATTTTATGCTACGTTGTACCTCAAATATGGTGAGGTTCCACCTTAGTTTGCCATGGCAAACTTGTGGAAAACTTTCTAGAGGTTGCCCAAATAGTTTGAAAGAAGATTAGAAGAAGAAAGGTGAAGAAAAGTGAATGAAAACTCACTTAGAACACTTGAAGGTATTCTTCCTTACTTGGAATTCTTGAGAGGATAAGAGAGTTTGGGAGTAGATTAGTGTGTGGAAAGTGTTTAGGATGTGGTTGAGGCTTGTATTTATAAGTGGGGATTAGGGGTTGGGAGTTAATGAAGGTGGAAGGTGTTGGAGGAGAAAGAAGGTGGGGAAGGATGAAATATGATTGGCTTAAAAAAGTGTGGAAGGTGATTGGAGGAGAAAGGAGGTGGAAAAGCTTTTGGTTTTGCTCTCTTTTAGTCCTTACACTTTGTAACTAGGTTATTTTATGCCGTTTTCTTGTATTTTAATGTGTTTTAAGGTATCGAAAGTGTATTTTAAGTCTCGGTTTTACGTATAAATGTGTATTTAAAGATTTGATGGAGAGTGTGAAACCCGGGTGTTAAAGTGTTTACATTACGTGTTTTAGTGCATTTTAGGCGGTTATGTAACTCAAATGTGATAACTACGAGTTCGTGTGGGTTTTACAGGTTAACACTCTAAATCGGTAAAGTTGGAGGGCCTGGAGGTGAAATGGAACGAGCATGGATGATGAGCAAGATATATCACATCGTTCGGAAGTTGTTCGGGTCGAAAAAGTAACTTAGATGCATAAGAAACACGAAACAATGATGTACAGGGGCCTGATTGTCATTATATGAAAGTTGACGCATGAATACAAAAAGGTTTCCAGCATGTGTGGAACGTAAGGTACGGCTTTGAAGCGCAGGTTTTGGTCAGCTGAAAACAAAAGTGGTAGTGGATTTGGACCGTAACCTACGGTTTTAATTCGTAGGCTACGGTTGAAAGTATAAGGCAGCAATGCACATGTGACTTGTTTGTAAAAAAAGATTAAATGTTTTTAAAACCCTAGCGCATAGAAGCAGGCGGTGACTTATTGAAAATTGGAAGACTTTCATGGGAACATGTGGGGGATTAATTATTTTTCAAGATAAATATCAATCTCATCATCATATATACACGTCATTAAGGAAAACAACATGTGAAGGGCAGCCAACACACTTAGACTTTTGGGGGGCTACTTGTTGGACGATCTTGGGACACATAAAAGTCAGCCATCATCTTTATTCTAGATACACAATTTTTGAGGAGAGGCAATCATCATTCACACAAACTTGGTGGATTATTTATTCATCCATTAATTTAGGTAACTTTTATAGCCACTTTTCCAAGCCTTCAGTGCTCTCCAGCTGGCTTCTATTAGCTTCACATTAAGTTACCTGAAATGCGTTTTAAAAAGATTTTTATCAGCAAGAAATACTGGCTAGTGCTTCCCAGTTTAATCAAAACAGTTTTATCACTTTACAATATTGAGGGCATCTGCAATTACATTTGTTTATATCTATCCAATTACCCCTTTTCTGGTATCGTCAATTTTGACCTGTGGTCATGCTACTATTCCAATAGTAACGAGTTTCAAGTATTGTATACAAAACCCCAACATACCGACAGTAATTGTAGAATCACAAATACTCAATTACTGTTAAGTGTTATTTAAAACATTTGAGGTTTTGGTAAAACATTTTGACTCAAAAAAATATACTTACAAAAAGGTGACAAAAAGAGAATGTACTCACATTGTTTACTTAGGTAAAACTAAAGCTTCCTGGTGTATCTCCTGGTTATTATCTATTAAAATTAAACAATGCACACGTGTTAGTAAAATAACCCAGATCACATTAACCGTACAACTCGAGATAGAACTCCAATGACTGAGTCAGGCAGAACCTTGACATGCATTACGGAGTCCTAGTTCAATTGGGTGTAACACGAGACAGAAGTCCAATGACTGAGTCAGGTAGAGCCTTGACATGCGTTACGGAGCTTTAAATCAATCGTGTAGGGTAACAAATAGGATTATAATACTTACAACGAGGCAGAGCTTCGCTTATAGGGGTATTATATCCCGAGTATTTAGACTATTAGAGACTGAGAGAGAATATCATAATTTGAACGAGAATCAAATGAGCTCTCGACTTCCTTTTATAGGATGATCGGACATCGAGTCGTGGCCCGCGACTCCTTTGGCTTCGGCCTTCGCGGCCCGCGAGAGCCTGCGTGGCAGTTATAGCTTTAGCCAGTCATTGGCATAGCTTTGTTCTGTCACTGGACACGTGGCGCAATGCAGTGGCGAGCAAGCAAAGGTGCTCGCGCCCCGCGAAAGACCCATAGGGATGGGTCGCGCCCAGCAAGGACACCGTATTTGGGTTTTTATTTGATTTTCATAAATATAAAGGTATTTCGGGCCTTTTAACACGTATATGAGGTATATAAGGAACGTTTAGGGTCACGTTAAGGGGTCTATAGGAGGGTTGTTGTATCCTCCCCACCTTGTTTTAGATCTCGTCCTCGAGGTCTACTAGAACAGGTGTGGGTATTTCCTTTGCATTTCTAACTCGAGCTCCCAAGTGTATTTTGGTCCTCTCTTGGAATCCCATTTCACTTTGACTAGAGCTAGTCTTTTGTGTTTGAGATTCTTGATCTTTCTATCTTCAATCTGAATAGGTTTCTCTACAAACTTAAGTTTCTCCTTTACCTCTATGTCCTTTAGAGGTATCACTAAAGATTCGTCTCCTAAGCATTTCTTGAGATTACATATATGAAACACATCATGTATTCCTGCCATTTCCTCTGGCAGTTGTAGCTGATAAGCTACGGGTCCTATCCTTCTAATAATCTCAAAAGGTCCAACATACCTGGGGCTTAACTTTCCTCTTTTAACGAATCTAACTATTCCTTTCCATGGAGAAACTTTTGTCAATACCTTATCACCTACTTGAAATTCCAAGGGTTTTCGTATGTTATCTGCATAACTCTTTTGACGATCTCGCGCTGCTTTTAGTCGTTCCTTGACTTGAATTATCTTATCCGTTGTTTCTTGCACTATCTCTGGTCCAGATAATTGTTTTTCTCCAATTTTTGCCCAACAGACTCGAGTTTGGCACTTTCGTCCATAAAGTGCTTCAAAAGGTGCAGTATTAATACTCGTATGATAGCTGTTATTGTAGGAAAATTCTATTAATGGTAAATGGTCATCCCAATTTCCTCCAAAATCCAAAATCAATTACACAGGCTCTAAGCATATCTTCTTTTGTGTGTATTGTCCTTTCGCTTTGTCCGTCCGTTTGAGGATGATAAGCTGTGCTTAGATTTAACCTGGTTCCCATTGCTTTTTGGAAACTTGTCGAAAAATGAGAAGTAAAATGGCTATCTCTATCAGATACAATAGATAAAGGAATTCCATTTAATGAAACTATTTCATTTACATATAGCTTGGCTAACTGTTCCATACTGAAAGTTTCCTTCATTGGTAAGAAATGAGCAGATTTGGTTAATCTGTCAACAATCACCCAGATTGTATCATTACCTTTTCGTGTCTTGGGTAATTTGGTAACAAAGTCCATTGTTATCAATTCCCATTTCCATATTGGCATTTCTAGTTGTTGTAATAATCCTGAGGGTTTCTGATGTTCAGCCTTAACCTGTGAACAGGTCAGACATTTAGCAACATAGTTGGCTATATCCTTTTTCATTTCTATCCCCCAGAAATTCTTTCTTAAATCTCGATCCATCTTATCACTACCGGGACGTATCGTATATTTAGACTTATGGGCTTCTTCTAGAATTCTGTGGCGTAGGTTTCCTTGTTTAGGTATCCACATCCTTTTTCCTATAGAACTTTCAAATTCCATCTGATCCTTGTTCTAGTTCCTTAATCATTCCTTTCAAACCTTCAGCATCGTCCTTGAATGTTGTTTCCTGTATCTCTCTAATTTGCTCATTTAAATCTATCTGCAGATTTAGTTTAAGAGAGCGTATTCGTTTCGGCTTTTCATGATACTTTCGACTTAAAGCATCAGCAACTACATTAGCCTTTCCTGCATGGTACTGGATATCACAATCATAATCACTAAGAATTTCCATCCAGCGTCTCTGTCTCATATTTAATTCCTTTTTCCCCAAGATATACCTTAAACTCTTATGATCCGTGAAGACAAAAAATTTACTTTCGTAAAGATAGTGTCTCCAAATCTTAAGGGCAAAAACTATGGCTCTTAACTCTAGATCATGGGTTGTATAATTCTCTTCATGTTTCTTAAGTTGTCTAGAGGCATAAGCTATAACCTTTTGACGTTGCATCAACACACATCCATATCCTAACTTAGACGCATCACAATAGACTATAAAGTCTTCAGTTCCTTCTGGTAATGCGAGTATGGGTGCATTGGTTAACCTTTGCTTAAGAATTCTAAAGGCTTCTTCCTGTTTTGGTCCCCATTCAAACTTAACTGATTTGCAGGTCAGTTTGGTTAATGGAATGGCTATTCTAGAAAAATCTTGGATAAATTGTCTATAATATCCTGCCAGTCCAAGAAAACTTCTTACTTCTGTTGGTGATTCAGGGACTTTCCATTTGGTAATCGCCTCTATCTTTGTGGGATTCACATGAATTCCTTCATGATTAACCAGATGTCCAAGGAATTGCACTTCTTGTAACCAATATTCACATTTTGAGAATTTAGCATAAAGCTTCTCTTTGCTCAATAATGTCAGAAGTGTATGCAGATGCGCTGCATGTTCCTCTTTACTCTTAGAGTAAATTAGAATATCATCTATAAAGACAATTATGAATTTATCCAGGTATGGTTTACGTATCCTGTTCATCATGCCCAAAAATGCGGCTGGGGCATTGGTTAAACCAAATGCCATGACGGTAAATTTATAATGACTGTACCTTGTTCTGAAAGCAGTTTTAGGAATGTCCTCTTCCTGTACTTTCAGTTGATGATATCCTGAGCGTAAATCGATCTTAGAAAAGAATCGAGTTCCTTGAAGTTGATCGAACAGATCATCGATTCTCGGTAGTGGGTACCGATTCTTAATCGTAACCTTGTTCAATTCTCGGTAATCAATGCACATACGCATTGATCTGTCTTTCTTCTTAACAAACGACACCGGTGCTCCCCACAGTGATGAATTAGGTTGTATAAAACCTTTTTCAAGAAGTTCGTCCAATTGTTTCTTCAGTTCCTGCATCTCCATTGGTGCTAATCGATATGTCGTCCCTGGTATTAGGTGAATTCTAAATTCAACTTCTCTATCAGGCGGTAATCCAGGTAACTCTTCTCGAAAAATGTCTGAGAATTTAGATACTATAGGAATATCTTTTAATTCTTTTCCTTTAGTGTTAATGATTATGGAAATCATATACACTATTCCCCTTTCCTTTTCCTTTCATAACTTGCAGCTTTCATCACAGAGATGAATTTTGTCAACCTGGTTGGTTTATCTCCTTTGATTGTGATCTTTTCACCACTGGGTGTACTTACCGGTACTGACTTTTGATCACATAAAATACTGGCACGATTGGCTACCAACCAATCCATTCCTGATACAACATCGAATCCGGCTAGATTCGTTGGGTAAAGATTAGCAAAGAAATGATGGTTCAGAATTTCTACTCTTGATTCCTGCAAGATTTCACTAATCTTAATGGATTCTCCGTTTGCCGTTTCCACCAGACAATCTTGTCGGAGTTTGGTTAAGGGTTGGTCGAGAAGTTTGTAGAAAGATGTATTGATAAAACTTTGGTTTGCACCAGAGTCAAATAATACTTTGGCAAAAATATCGTTAACTAAAAACGTACCGGCAATCACATCTGGAATCATCTTAAGCTTCTTCAGCTGTTAGAACGAATGCTCTGGCATTCTTCTTGGGTCCTTTAGCTGTCCCTTCGCTTTGTTGGTTGCTGCTAAAGCTAGTTTCAGACAGTTAGGTTTGATGTGCCCAGTTTCTCCACAATTAAGGCATATCATTTTATGATTTAGGAACTTATTGGCGAATTGTTCCTTTTCATGTGGAGGACAAAATTTTTTTCAACTATCTCTTTCAAGTTAGTCCATTCCATACTATAAACTCTGTTACTTCCGCTAGACTGGAGAATAGTATTCCACCATTCTAAGGCTGCATTTTTGAAAAGATTAGAAGCAAACATAATCTTATCTTCATCTGCACATTTACTTATTTTTATGACTGCTTCTGTCTTTTCTATCCAGCGCAAGGCTGAAATGGCTTCTTCATTGCCTGAGAATTCTATTGGTTTGCAGGCCAAGAATTCTTTATAAGAACAACCGTACGAGACGGTTCTTCTTCTTTTAGGAATTGGAGCTTGGATTATTGGTCCGTTATTATCGTTCACACTGTGACTTGGTTCAGTGTGTTGGCGTTTACTTCCATTTGCAGATTTATTATTTTCTGCTTCTTTAACAGTCTTGATAATATAAGGCATAGCATCTATAATTCCTTACTACTATATGTTGGATGTCACTATTATCTATTTGTTTTCCGTTATTCTCATTATTCGGGTTTTCCTGATTTACTTCGTTGTCCATCTGAATTGTAAACATTTATCAGGTATTAATTATCATAGAATAAGACAATCACACAAACAGATTGATAAAAAATGTCGAACATTACAACTTTACATATCTATATATATGCGTCGATTACAAACTACAACTGAAAACTAAATACACTAATAGTTATGCATCGATATCTATTTTAGTCTATCTATTTTAGTTTTTTTTTATCAAAATACAAAGTTACAAACATATCTAGGTATTATTCTAGGTGTCATTCATCCAGTATTGCATTTCATTCTCATCATATTTCCAAACTAGTTTGTCTCCTATCTGTCGAATTCTATTCCCTTCGTTCACTAAATTTTCGCCATACTGACGGAGTTCCTGCACACATTCTCGACTCATTGGTGGGTTTAACGGTGGTTCTGGCACAGGTTCTTCGGGAGTATTTAGGGCCGAGTACGATCTATTGTCGTCTAACCATGGATAATTTTCTGAAGAGATTGGGGTTGGGATTCTAGGTAATTCGTTAGGGTCGAATGCAGGTATCGGGAATTGGTTTTCCTGGTTTGGTTCTAGTATTTGTTGGTCTGGGAATAAGGGTAACAGTGGTGGTTCAGCTATTTGGTTTAGGTTAGAGTCTACTGCGGTAGTGGCTAGCATATGGAAATCTACCATCTATCTAGTTCCTCTTCGCATGGTAGCCTATTGACTGCTTCCTGAGTTTGGGCCTTCACTTCCCTATTAGCTTTTACTATCGCTCTTTGTTGTTGTAATTTCTTCATCCTCTTTCTTCTCTCATGCGCTCCCCTATTAAACCATCCTCTCTTTTTAGAAGGGAAGGGTTCCTCAGACTGTGCCTTAAAAATAAATATTCCTCAGTATCAGCTGAGTATCCTGAGGGGTTTGGCTGAGATGAGGTTCCTTCATCCTTTGGGGAACTAGCTAAGTGACGCTAAGTGTCAGATGTACCTTGTTCACTCATACTGTAAACTAACAAATAGTCAAATAACACCAAACAATAATATACACACTTACACATAATTATTTACTAACACAGATTTTAAGTGTCAGTAGAACACTTCATTGAATTAAACCAGTGGCTGTAGCTCTGATACCACCTTCTGTCGCAACCCCCAACCCCTGCCCCGGGAAGTGGGCGGCCGCGACACGCAGAGCTGGTGGTATCGGTGTTTATTAATTTGGCAGCGGACTACATCAGGACCGTAGTTAGGAAATATGTTTATCAGAGTTAAACACCAAACTTATTATAACAAATAAATGGGATAAAACCCAAGTTTCTATTACAATATGTTTATAGGGATAAATCCTAGTTTATTGAAAACAAAACTCCTTTTTATTTAGTTAACTTTTATAGCCACTTTTCCAAGCCTTCAGTGCTCTCCAGCTGGCTTCTATTAGCTTCACATTAAGTTACCTGAAACGCATTTTAAAAAGATTTTTATCAGCAAGAAATACTGGCGAGTGCATCCCAGTTTAATCAAAACAGTTTTATCACTTTACAATATTGAGGGCATCCGCAATTACATTTGTTTATATCTATCCAATTACCCCTTTTCTGGTATTGTCAATCCTGACTTGTGGTCATGCTACTATTCCAATAGTAACGAGTTTCAAGTAATGTATACAAAACCCTAACATACCGGCAGTAATTGTAGAATCACAAATACTCAATTATTGTTAAGTGTTATTTAAAACATTTGAGGTTTTGGTAAAACATTTTGACTCAAAAAATATACTTACAAAAAGGTGACAAAAAGAGAATGTACTCACATTGTTTACTTAGGTAAAACTAAAGCTTCCTGGTGTATCTCCTGGTCATTATCTATTAAAATTAAACAATGCACATGTGTTAGTAAAATAACCCAAATCACATTAACCGTCTACTCGAGACAGAATTCCAATGATTGAGTCAGGCAGAGCCTTAACATGCATTACGGAGTCCTAGATCAATCGGGTATAAAACGAGACAGAACTCCAACGATTGAGTCAGGCAGAGCCTTGACATGCGTTATGCAGAGGGGCAAGGTGATTGCCTATGTGTCACGACAATTAAAAGTGCATGAAAAGAACTACATCACCCATGACTTGGAGTTGGGTGCCGTTATATTTGCACTAAAGCTTTGGAGGCATTACTTATATGGCATAAAATTTGTGATCTATTCTGATCACAAAAGCCTTCAGCACCTATTCAATCAGAAAGATTTGAATATGAGGCAGCGACGTTGGATGGAAACTCTGAACGATTATGACTGTGAAATAAGATACCATCAAGGCAAGGCCAACGTAGTCGCAGATGCCTTGAGCAGAAAAGAAAGAGTGAAACCAATAAGGATCAATGCCAAGAGCATTGAAATGAAGAACAGTCTGAATGAGAGATTGTTAGCTGCACAGAAGGAAGCTGTGTCAGAAGCTAACTATCCTCACGAGAAGCTAGGAGTAACTGAAGAACAGTTATCCTATGGCAAAGATGGAATTCTGAGATTGAATGGAAGGATCTGGGTTCCTGTTTATGGAGGTCTTCGTGACGTTATCCTTCAAGAAGCCCATAGTTCCCGATATTCCGCTCATCCTGGAGCTGATAAAATGTATCCGGACTTGAAAGCAAACTTTTGGTGGATAGGCTTGAAGAAGTCTATAGCCACCTACGTAGCAAAGTGTTTGACTTGTGCGCAAGTAAAAGCTGCCGTCAGGCTTGCTACAACAGCCAGAACTTCCCGAGTGGAAATGGGAAATGGCGACGATGGATTTCATCACCAAGTTGCCAAAGACAAAGAAGGGAAACGATACAATATGGGTAATAGTTGATAGACTGACCAAGTCAGCACATTTCCTACCCATAAAGGAGACTCATAGCTCCGATATACTAGCCCAGTTGTTTGTTGATAAGATTGTAGCCCTTCATGGCGTGCCTGTGTCTATCATCTCTGACAGAGATACCAGATACACGTCACACTTTTGGAAAAGTTTCCAACAATCTTTGGGCACACGTTTGAATTTCAGTACGGCTTACCACCCTCAGACAGATGGACAGAGTGAGCGTACAATCCAAACGTTGGAAGACATGCTTCGTGCATGTGCGATCGACTTAGGTGGTAGTTGGGATAACCACCTACCATTGGTCGAGTTCTCCTATAACAACATCTACCATACAAGCATTAAGGCTGCACCTTTTGAAGCCCTATATGGTAGAAAGTGTAGAACGCCCGTTTGTTGGGCAGAAGTGGGAGATGTCCAGATGACAGGACCTGATATAATATTTGAAACGACGGAAAAGATTGTCCAAATTCGCGATCGATTGAAAGCTGCCCGGGACAGGCAGAAGAGCTACACAGATTTGAAGCGTAAGCCTCTCAACTTCGAAGTAGGCGACAAGGTTTTGCTTAAGGTATCACCCTGGAAGGGGGTGATGCGATTCGGTAAAAAGGGCAAGTTATGCCCGAGATATATTGGACCATTCGAAGTAATCGAACGTGTCGGATCGGTTGCCTATAAGTTAAACTTACCGGAAGAGCTCAGTGGTATCCACAATGTGTTCCACATCTGCAATTTAAAGAAGTGTTTCGCTGACGAATCACTGGTTATACCACATACAGATGTACACATCGACGAGAGCTTAAAGTTCATTGAAAAACCTGTGTCGATCGAGGATCGACAGGTTAAGAAACTTCGCAGGAAGTATATACCGATTGTGAAGGTAAAATGGGATGCCCGTACAGGTCCCGAGTACACGTGGGAGGTAGAGTCCACGATGAAAGAAAAATACCCTCATTTGTTTCAATAAATCTCGAGGTCGAGATTTCTTTTAAGGGGGTGAGGATGTAACACCTCGGAATTTTTGCGTCCAATAATGTATTGACACGTGTCATAAGTTTACACGTGGTGTTAAATATTAAATAAGGACTAATGTTGACAAACATTGAAAGTATGTGAATCCGAGGGTTCAAAATATCAACGAGGGATAAATATACTGTATAGTAACCCTAAATGATGCTCGTACCTTCAAACGAATAAATCATGGATCGTACGGAACGAAATGCGGAAGAAAGTGAGAGATTACAAACTACAGGGGTTAAATGTGTCAACATGTTTAAGTTATACCTCTGAGTGACCCTTTAACGAACCCGAGACTTTGTAACAGTAAATTACGCTCACTAGAATGTATGATATAAATTTCGCAAGGTTCCGTTTTAAAACGAGAAAGTTATGACCGAATTCGTATGCGAGGGGTTTAAGGCGTCAAACATAGAAAGTTATGACTTTTTGGGTAATAATAAATTAACCAAGGGTTAATAAGTTGGGTTAAAGCAACGGGGCCCTTACTCGTAAATAAACAAGGCCCAAAACGCAAAGTAACCCCTTCGAAACCCAAAGGCCAAGTGCAATAATTAAAAAGATTTGAAAATCTTGAAAAACAAGTCTCAGGCGGGGCGCGTTAAAGAATCAAAGGATCTTACACGGGCCGCATTGTCAGTAAAGATATGGGCTCTGACGTATGGATTCAGGCGACCCGCGTAAAGGTTGCATGATCCTTAACGTGGCCGCGTCAATGCCCTAGATGCAGAAAACGTGGACAGAAGCACTGTTGAGTGTTTTAACCGACCTTAGAGCCAATTATGAGAGCATGGGGTGCTCGGGCGCCCCCTATGTCACACCCCCAAAATCCACCTGCGGAGTATCACCGCTTGGGAGCGTGACTGACCAGGATCAAGCCACCAATCATATCGAACATGTAATTAATATCAAATATAATAAATGTAAACCAATCATTCAATATGATAGGTGTTCAAAACATAATCATCGTTTCAAAGTATAGCGGAAGCATAAGTATGAAAACCCAATGTGTAACATAAGTTCAAATGTTCAAATGTTTTAACATGGCATCCACGATCCATGCTCCACAACGACCTGCTCCTCCCTGTGCAAGCTCCATGTATCTACGACCTGCAAGGCATGTAACAAAGGATCAACAACTAGTTGAGCGAGTTCACAGAAAGTAAATGCGTAATAGTAAGTTCGTTTGTAACATGTGGCTCTACTGGGCCGATAGTACGTTCTATAGGTGGGGGCTTCCCATGTTGTATAACCACTAGACTACTCGTAACCATATGTGTTCTTCACAATCCGAGAACAGTAGTAAGTATAAGTTCACGTAGGTCTTACATGAGTATCCTTCACATCCGAGGATAGTAATTAAGTATAAGTATCCTTCACAACCGAGGATAGTAATATGTATAAGTATCCTTCACAACCGAGGGTAGTAATATGTATAAGTATCCTTCACAACCGAGGATAGTAATATGTATAAGTATCCTTCACAACCGAGGATAGTAGTAAGTATATGCGTACGTAGATTGCACGTATGTGTCCTGCACAACCGAGGACGATGGTATGGTAGTCTAGTAATAGTGTAAGTACAGTTCTATTCAATCACAATCCTTCAATCCCAATTCCCGTGCCCTGGGAATCCCATGCCTTAGTAAGAGTGTGAACTCACCTTGGTTTGCTCGGTATGTTATTGCTTCTAGGGTTTATTAATCTCTAAGTCCGTTACACACGACCTAGGATATATTGCACATGATTCATTCAATTAGGGTTTTCAATCCTCGATATTCAAGCAACAGTGCTTTGTGTGTTTATTGTGTACACGATGATATTACATAAAATGTTCACACATGCAGGATCATACAGTTGCATTCAATATCATACGATCATTCACGTAGAATCATACATCATGTAAGCAGTCAATCCTATTCACGTAATTCATGCGTAGCGTCCCTGATTTCACGGTTTAATCTTACGTGTACATTATTCTAGTGGCCACTGTTAGCACGCTTTATACATTCAACAGTGTAAATACTTCACATGTTTAACGAAGTCAGGGAATCAAAGTGTCATACACAACTTAACAGAATTTACATAATATATCATGCAGCTACTTGTTTCAAATTGACAATTACACAGTATTATACAATTACACAATATCAGACAAGTATGGGGGGGGGGTTTCCCCTGTTTGAAAGTCGGACCACTTGTAAGTTAATATAAAACTCGGACATCACTTAACAAGTAACCCGGACCTTCAACATTCAAGAAACTCGGTCATGCAACATGATTAAGGTCGGACACTTTTTAACTTAAGAAACTCGGACCCCCTTGATTATCAACAAAGTCGGACTAAGGTTCATAACTTCAAAAGGTCGGGCAAGGATTTGAGTTAATAAACTCGGACAAACTCAAGGCCACCAAACTCGGACCTTGAGTCCTCTTGTGAACCTCGGACAACATCAAGGTGATCAAACTCGGACCTTGGGCTCCTTTTAAAATTCGGACAGAGGTGTTGGCTACAAAACTCAGACCCAAATCAATAAACTCGGCCACATATTCATCCAATAAACTCGGACCACATAACTATTCAATAAACTTCGGACATTACATCTATATATAGATAAACTCGGGCTTGATAAGTTATTCAAAACTCAGACTATATAATTTGCATAAAGCTCGGACTAGACATCATGTTATTATAAACTCAGACATATGTTTTCACAACCTCTGGGCAACATTAATCATATGGATCGTAAAGATTAAAGCAGTTACGTTTCCATGTTTCATCATTCTAAAAACCCTAACTTCATACGCAATGACGGCAGAATATAACAAATCATCAAATGCTAATCAACAACAACAATTATCACAATGATAATCTATCCAGCATGTATCTAATCATGTCATAATCTCAACTATTCAAGATCAAATCACAGAATATCACATGCGAAACTAGGGTTTTCCATGAACACATAATCAAGAAATCTATAAACAATAATCATTCGATAGAATCAAGAAATCAACAAACAATAATCATTTACCTTGTGATGATCCTAGAGAAATGTGGAATCAAAAGTGATGATTAGCTTGTCAATGTTGATGGTGATGATTGCTATAGAGCCAAAGAAATGAAAGTACGTGCTTGGATTCTTGTGAGAGGTTTAGTGAATGATTTAGGGTTAAGTATAGTTTAAGTTCACTAATGGCCCTCTACACCCTTAACTAATATATTTTACAATAGTACACCATCTCAAATAGTTTCACAGTTTCACCACCAAGTTTATACATTTGACAAGTTTATCACAATTAACACATAGTCATGCACAATCACACAACACACTTCATTGTATCAAAACATATACAATTCCATAACAACTAATTGCGAAATCAATCGACTAAATAATACAAGAACGTGCAATAAATGCGAAATAGAAATCTTGGAATTTCAAGTTGTCACATTATCCCCAACTTAAAAGAAATTTCGTCCCGAAATTTGGTACGCACTCACTGAGGAAGCTAGGTAAGCCGTAGTGTTCACTGGTTTTCCTGGGGTGTCACATCATCCCCCCGTTGATTTGGAATTTCGTCCCGAAATTCCGCAGTAGTAGCTTCAGACTCAGTAGTGGTTGCGCGGTTTTCGAATAACTGGGGGTACTTTTCTTTCATTTGGTCTTCACGTTCCCAGGTGTACTCTGGGCCACGTCGGGAGTTCCAACGAACTCGAACAAGAGGAATTCTCTTGTGTTTGAGGACCTTAACATCCCGGTCCGTGATTTCAACTGGTTCCTCGACGAACTGCAACCGCTCGTCGATAGTGAGTTCCTTAAAAGGAACTATGAGGGTCTCATCTGACAGGCACTTCTTCAGATTCGACACGTGAAATACATTGTGAACTGCACCGAGTTCAGCTGGTAGATTCAGTCTGTAGGCTATTGGGCCTATTCTTTCAGTGATTTCGAACGGTCCAACATACCGTGGATTGAGTTTGCCTCGTTTACCAAATCGAACCACACCCTTCCAGGGTGAGACTTTTAATAAAACCCGGTCCCCGACCTGAAATTCCAAAGGCTTGCTACGCTTGTCCGCGTAGGCTTTCTGACGGTCGCGTGCTGCCGCCATGCGTTGTCGTATTTGTGCAATCTTTTCTGTGGCGTCCACTACAATCTCTGGACCGGTAATCTGACTATCCCCCACCTCTGCCCAACAGAGAGGTGACCGGCATTTACGTCCGTACAATGCCTCGAATGGAGCGGCTTCTATGCTGGTGTGATAACTGTTATTATACGAAAACTCCACCAAAGGGAGATGCTTTTCCCAGCCGTTGCCGAAATCAATAACACATGCCCGAAGCATGTCTTCAAGAGTCTGAATCGTTCGCTCAGACTGCCCATCCGTCTGAGGATGATATGCTATGCTCATGTCTAAACGAGAGCCAAACGCTTTGTGCATCGCTTGCCATAGCTCTGACGTGAATCGTGCATCCCGATCCGAAATGATAGAGGTTGGTACTCCGTGCCTCGAAACAACTTCTTTCAAGTAGATGTCTGCTAAGGTAGAGAACTTATCCGTTTCTTTGATAGCCAAGAAGTGAGCAGACTTTGTGAGTCGATCAACGATCACCCAGATAGCGTCATTCCCGCGCTGGGATCTAGGTAGGCCAGTAACAAAATCCATGGAAATTTGCTCCCATTTCCATTGCGGTATTTCCGGTTGCTGAAGCAGACCTGATGGTTTCTGATACTCGACTTTAACCCTTGCACAAGTCAAACACTTGCCGACGTAAGTTGCGATAAGAGCTTTCATGTTTGGCCACCAATACGTTGTTCTGATATCGTGGTACATTTTGTCTGACCCTGGGTGTACCGAGTAGCGAGACTTGTGCGCTTCATCCATCACAAGTTCGCGTAAACCGCCATAAAGTGGGACCCAAATACGCCCCGTTACATAGTAGGCGCCGTCTTCCTTTTGTTCCATTCGTTGCCTTGAACCGCGTAAGGCTTCAGCCATGACGTTTTCGGGTTTTAATGCTTCTATCTGAGCTGCTCGTATCTGTGCAGGAAGACTGGACTGAATAGTAAGCTGTAGCGCTCGCACGCGCTTAGGTAGGGTGTCTTTCCGACTGAGGGCGTCAGCCACAACATTGGCCTTGCCTGGATGATACTTGATGGCGCATTCGTAGTCGTTCAGAAGTTCAACCCATCTCCGTTGACGCATATTCAAATCCTTTTGCTTAAGAATATGCTCGAGACTCCTGTGATCGGTGTAAATCGTGCACTTGGTACCGTACAGGTAGTGTCGCCATATCTTAAGCACGAAAACAACAGCTCCCAGCTCTAAATCGTGCGTCGTGTAGTTCCGTTCATGAACCTTGAGTTGACGAGAGGCGTAGGCAATAACTTTATCCCGCTGCATCTATACACAACCAAGCCCCTGTATCGATGCGCCACAATAAACCACGAAGTCATCTGTGCCCTCCGGCAATGAGAGAATAGGTGCACGGCAAAGCCTATCCTTTAGGTACTGAAAAGCGGTCTCTTGGGAATCTCCCCAACGGTAGGTGACACCTTTCTGTGTCAGCATAGTAAGCGGCTGCGCGATCTTGGAGAAGTCTTTGATGAATCGTCTATAATACCCCGCCAAACCCAAGAATTGGCGTATTTCTGTTGGTGTACGCGGTGCTGGCCAGTTCCTGATGGAATCTACCTTGGATGGATCGACATGAATCCCATCCCTGTTCACCACATGGCCTAAGAAGTGGACTTCACGAAGCCAGAAGTCGCATTTTGAAAACTTTGCGTACAGTTGCTCCTTTCGAAGAAGTTCCAAGATAAGACGTAAGTGCTGCTCGTGTTCCTCCTGACTCTTGGAGTAGATCAGAATGTCGTCGATGAAGACAATGACGAACTTGTCAAGATAAGGTTTGCACACCCTGTTCATAAGATCCATGAAGACTGCAGGCGCGTTCGTAAGCCCGAATGGCATGACCAGAAACTCGTAATGGCCGTAGCGAGTTCTGAATGCTGTCTTGGAGACGTCCTCATCCCGGACTCTCAGCTGATGGTAACCTGACCTTAGATCAATCTTGGAGTAGTAACTCGACCCTTGCAACTGGTCGAATACGTCGTCAATGCATGGAAGAGGATAACGGTTCTTCACTGTGACCTTGTTCAGTTCGCGGTAATCACTTTCACATCCTGAAGGTTCCATCCTTCTTTTTCACAGATAATTGGTATCCAATAGTTCTTGTAGCTCCCCAAGGCGAAGAGATTGGTCGGATAAATCTCTGATCCAAGATTTCTTGTGGCTGCGTCGATAGTTCTTCCGATTCTGGTGGAGCTAAACGATACGGTGCTCGAGCTATGGGTGCTGCTCCTGGAGCGAGCTCGATATGATATTCGTCCTGACGATGAGGCGGTAGACCAGGTAAATCTTTAAGAAACACCTGAGGAAAGTCACGTACAACTGGATGGTCTTCCAACTTCTTTTCTTTCGCTGATGCGTCAGTAACGAGAGCCAAAATTGCGGTGTGGCCCTTCCGCAAACATTTCTGAGCCTTCCAGAAAGAGGTGATGCCAACCATAGCACCACTCTTGTCGCCTTGAACTTCGAGAGGTTCTTGACCCGAACGAGGAATGCGAACAATCTTTTCTCTGCATAGGATTTCTGCTTGCTTTTGCTGCTGGCGATTCCAATTTGCAGGCCGTGGACTCCTGAATCCTTAGCTTCTGCTGTGCTCTGGTGATCACTATTCTTGCGCTGCTGCTGTGCTTGAGACTGAACGGTAGCCGAACCCTTGCTGGAATACCCATCCCATTTCCGCTTGTTGTCACTAGGAGTAGCGGGGGTAGCAGAAGTGGTAGCGATAGTAATAGCGCTGATACAACTAGGCAGCCTGTTCTGTTCCACTGCCTGATCCGTGAGGCGATGAGCAAGACGCTGAATGTCTTGGATATTGTCGAGGTTAGCCGATGTATCATGGCTCTGAATCTCTGAGGCTAGACCCTTGAGGTACAATTCGATACGCTTGCTTGGAGGGTCCACCATGGTTGGACACAAGATGGCCAGTTCGTTCGACTGTTTCGTATGGGCTTCAATTTCTGACCCCGTCATTTTCAAATGGTAAGGCTCCACTTCCAACTTGTGGATGTCATCACGCGTGCAGTATTCCCTTTTAATATGTTCTTTGAATTCGTTCCAGGGGGTGGCGTTAGCAGCTGCCAGCCCTAATATCTGAACTTACGCGTTCCACCAGGTTAGCGCGATTCCTTCCAACGTAATAGTGGCGTACTTGACCCTGCGAGCCTCAGGGCATTCACACATCTCGAATACCGACTCGAGCTTCCCAAGCCAATGGAGTAGTCCCACTGCTCCTTCTGTGCCACCGAATGTGCTTGACGACAGTCCATGAAGTTCTTGAATGTGCAGACATGTT
This sequence comes from Helianthus annuus, assembly GCF_002127325.2. NCBI lineage: Eukaryota > Viridiplantae > Streptophyta > Magnoliopsida > Asterales > Asteraceae > Helianthus > Helianthus annuus. Next base: position 16,462,166 of record NC_035437.2, on the reverse strand, counting down.
GCTGTGCGTTCCGACCCGTTGCGCGAGAAAGATAGGTCAAGGTTAAGCGCGAGAGTTGGGTCACGAGAGTAGGATCTAACATTCTAGAATAGGTTTGGAATAGCAGGTTATACCTCCTGCTTGTGCGGCTGCAAGTGCCGCAGCAACTTGTTCGTTAATGAGAGCCGTCAACTGGGCTTGAGTCATGTTAACACGTCCAGACATGATCGAACAGTAAAGGTAGCAAAAGTATGAATGGTTCGCGAGTAGTGCGATGACAGAAAAGTGTAGGCACATAGGTGTTCTTAAGCAATAACAAGTAGTGAGCAAAGTAATGTAAGCATACTACGAGCAAAGTTCTATGCAAATTCTAGCATGTAGGCAATAAACATAAACCTTATTACCTAGGATGTTGAGTCTTGCACGTGGAGCGAAGCGACGTTGTGGATCGTTGAGAGCACTGTTCTGGTTATAGTCTGGTTTTAATAAAAACGTTTTCCCCATATTAAAACCAAGTTCTCTATAACCAATGGCTCTGATACCAATCTATCACACCCCCAAAATCCACCTGCGGAGTATCACCGCTTGGGAGCGTGACTGACCAGGATCAAGCCACCAATCATATCGAACATGTAATTAATATCAAATATAATAAATGTAAACCAATCATTCAATACGATAGGTGTTCAAAACATAATCATCGTTTCAAAGTATAGCGGAAGCATAAGTATGAAAACCCAATGTGTAACATAAGTTCAAATGTTCAAATGTTTTAACATGGCATCCACGATCCATGCTCCACAACGACCTGCTCCTCCCTGTGCAAGCTCCATGTATCTACGACCTGCAAGGCATGTAACAGAGGATCAACAACTAGTTGAGCGAGTTCACAGAAAGTAAATGCGTAATAGTAAGTTCGTTTGTAACATGTGGCTCTACTGGGCTGATAGTACGTTCTATAGGTGGCGGCTTCCCATGTTGTATAACCACTAGACTACTCGTAACCATATGTGTTCTTCACAATCCGAGAACAGTAGTAAGTATAAGTTCACGTAGGTCTTACGTGAGTATCCTTCACATCCGAGGATAGTAATTAAGTATAAGTATCCTTCACAATCGAGGATAGTAATATGTATAAGTATCCTTCACAACCGAGGATAGTAATATCTATAAGTATCCTTCACAACCGAGGATAGTAATATGTATAAGTATCCTTCACAACCGAGGATAGTAGTAAGTATATGCGTACGTAGATTGCACGTATGTGTCCTGCACAACCGAGGACGATGGTATGGTAGTCTAGTAATAGTGTAAGTACAGTTCTATTCAATCACAATCCTTCAATCCCAATTCCTGTGCCCTGGGAATCCCATGCCTTAGTAAGAGTGTGAACTCACCTTGGTTTGCTCGGTATGTTATTGCTTCTAGGGTTTATTAATCTCTAAGTCCGTTACACACGACCTAGGATATATTGCACATGATTCATTCAATTAGGGTTTTCAATCCTCGATATTCAAGCAACGGTGCTTTGTGTGTTTATTGTGTACACGGTGATATTACATAAAATGTTCACACATGCAGGATCATACAGTTGCATTCAATATCATACGATCATTTACGTAGAATCATACATCATGTAAGCAGTCAATCCTATTCACGTAATTCATGCGTAGCGTCCCTGATTTCACGGTTTAATCTTACGTGTACATTATTCTAGTGGCCACTGTTAGCACGCTTTATACATTCAACAGTGTAAATACTTCACATGTTTAACGAAGTCAGGGAATCAAAGTGTCATACACAACTTAACAGAATTTACATAATATATCATGCAGCTACTTGTTTCAAATTGACAATTACACAGTATCATACAATTACATAATATCAGACAAGTGTGGGGGGGGGGGGTTTCCCCTGTTTGAAAGTCGGACCACTTGTAAGTTAATATAAAACTCGGACATCACTTAACAAGTAACCCGGACCTTCAACATTCAAGAAACTCGGTCATGCAACATGATTAAGGTCAGACACTTTTTAACTTAAGAAACTCGGACCCCCTTGATTATCAACAAAGTCGGACTAAGGTTCATAACTTCAAAAGGTCGGGCAAGGATTTGAGTTAATAAACTCGGACAAACTCAAGGCCACCAAACTCGGACCTTGAGTCCTCTTGTGAACCTCGGACAACATCAAGGTGATCAAACTCGGACCTTGGGCTCCTTTTAAAATTCGGACAAAGGTGTTGGCGACAAAACTCAGACCCAAATCAATAAACTCGGCCACATATTCATCCAATAAACTCGGACCACATAACTATTCAATAAACTTCGGACATTACATCTATATATAGATAAACTCGGGCTTGATAAGTTATTCAAAACTCAGACTATATAATTTGCATAAAGCTCGGACTAGACATCATGTTATTATAAACTCAGACATATGTTTTCACAACCTCTGGGCAACATTAATCATATGGATCGTAAAGATTAAAGCAGTTACGTTTTCCATGTTTCATCATTCTAAAAACCCTAACTTCATACGCAATGACGGCAGAACATAACAAATCATCAAATGCTAATCAACAACAACAATTATCACAATGATAATCTATCCAGCATGTATCTAATCATGTCATAATCTCAACTATTCAAGATCAAATCACAGAATATCACATGAGAAACTAGGGTTTTCCATGAACACATAATCAAGAAATCTATAAACAATAATCATTCGATAGAATCAAGAAATCAACAAACAATAATCATTTACCTTGTGATGATCCTAGAGAAATGTGGAATCAAAAGTGATGATTAGCTTGTCAATGTTGATGGTGATGATTGCTATAGAGCCAAAGAAATGAAAGTACGTGCTTGGATTCTTGTGAGAGGTTTAGTGAATGATTTAGGGTTAAGTATAGTTTAAGTTCACTAATGGCCCTCTACACCCTTAACTAATATATTTTACAATAGTACACCATCTCAAATAGTTTCACAGTTTCACCACCAAGTTTATACATTTGACAAGTTTATCACAATTAACACATAGTCATGCACAATCACACAACACACTTCATTGTATCAAAACATATACAATTCCATAACAACTAATTGTGAAATCAATCGACTAAATAATACAAGAACGTGCAATAAATGCGAAATAGAAATCTTGGAATTTCGAGTTGTCACACCCTAAACATCCCCTAGCACTCAGGGACACTTGGTGATCATCCAAGAACACTTGTAGCCTTAGTTGTCAATGATCTAAGGTGTGAAGTTTACTATAAAAGGCCATTTAGTGCACCATTGTTCTTCACACCTTCAAACAACACTTCTGATCATTCTTGGAGCTCAAGTGCCTTCAATACTCATCCCTGGTCGTGCATAGGACTCTTGTAAGTGTGCTCCACCCTTTCTTGGTTAAGTTTCGCTTAGTTATAGCCTAAAAGTCAATCCGTCGTAATTTACAATTGACTTAACGGTTAATCACAAATGGTCCAGTGATTAGCCGAATCAAAGGTAGTTATATGTTGGTAATCATGTGGGCTTGAAACCCCTAAAAGGGCACCCTCTGATTCCCACTCTATCTAGTTCAAATGTCGAGTCAAACTTGCTTAGAAAAAGTCAACAGAATGCTAACTTTCGATTTTATGCATAATCAGTAATGTAGATGGGGTGTAACCTTTTTTGACACTCATAAAACATGATAATAAGTATTATAAATGGTCTAAGCTTGTTTGATCCGACCATTTACTGTTTTGACCCGGTTCGGAACCGAAAGTTGCAAAACTTTGACTTTTGCTTTGACTTCAGTTCTGACCCGTTATGGTATGATTTAGATATGCCTTAGGACTCTCTTAGGACTAGGTTACATGATGGTATGACCCTCTGTGACCGGTTCGTTGTTGGTCCGAGTCTTTCACACATTTCCGTTAAAAGCTCAAAAGTTGACCATAACGCCCTTTTACTTTAAAACGAGAATTTTGGACATGTGAAAGCACAATAACCTTAGTTACTGATTTCTAAGCATGTCCCTAAAATTTCACGTCAATCCGAGGTCTAGAATAGGAGTTATGCTGAATAGCGCAATTACGGAAACTTTAGTAATTAAACGGCGCAATTAGCATAAAGCCTATCTAAACCCAAATTTCAACACCAAACCTTTTACACACTGATGTAAAATAATATTTTGGGATTTTTAAAGATTTTTAATTATTTTTAACCTGCTCATAACCTGCGGTTATGGCATCGATTCGGTAATTACCGAATATACCCTTTTCGGACATAACTTGAGTTCTACATGGTATTTTGACCCGATTCCAGTTGCTACTGATTTTAAATAATAAATAGAGTATTTTGGACTTTATAAACTGTTCGGAAAACTCAGATTCCCTGTAGAACTCGGAAATCTATTTTATAATCTTTAAAAAGACCGAAATACCCCTACGGGGCGTATATTGGATTTAAACTCGTTATGGGCGTAATGGAAGGTATCCTACTGATACCACAACCTCTTTAGAGCATAATAACTTAGGAAACCTGTGTAGGACTCTTACGGTTACCCGTTACGCCATTTGCGCGCACGGTTCGGTTTATGTAACTAGTTTACATAAACTAGACGAAACGGGTCAAACCTTATCGTTCTTACTTCAAACTCCTGAGTGTGGTTATTATACCCATATAAAACAAGTCTTCAAACTTTTTGGGCCCAAACCACATTCCATTCCCGGTTTTCGCCTTTCACGCGATTAAACCGTACTTACCCTTTGAAACTGACCGGTCTAAGCTAAGGCTAAATTAAAGACCCGTTAGGATTCTAATAGGTTGTTATAAACCTTCGTTCCAGAATAGGAGACCAGTAAAATATACTTGCATTTGTTTGATTGAGGTTATTACTTGCTCGGGTAAATACTTTTAACTTATTTTCTGTTATACGGGCTTGGGTTACGGTATATAAAAATACCGCTTGGTCAGGCAATTGACCCCAACTCATTAGTAGTTGGGTGTTTTCAACGTGACCCGTTTAAAAATTTGTTTTGTTGGCTTTACGCCTTTGGGAGCTTAATGACCATGTCCCGGATATCATTGGCATCATTTTACGAAATGGCCACGATCTCGACACGCGGGTGTAGGCGTACACCCGACAATGTGTCTATAATTATAAAGGCATAACCGTTGGTTTTCCCGCCACGGCTTTATGCTTTGTGGCGTGTCTATTAACCTTAAACCCGGCACGACCCGGGCGACCGAACGCATAGTGAACATGTAATTCTTTTACAAGATTAATTGATTAATTATCCCAAGTTATAAAGAGTTTGTGCCTTGTGCATTCAAATCAATTTTATTAAACCTTTTTACAAAAGTGTCGGTTGAATGTATTTACCAGTGTAAACTGACGTATTTTCCTCAAAAAGATTAAATGCAGGTTCTGTACGAAATAGGCTGGCCACTCCTAAGCATCGTTAGAGTCTCGCAAGCTTGGGATGCCACTATCTGTTGAACAATATTTCTATTTTTATTTTGATCCCCTCTTGTCACACCCCGATTTCCACGTGTCACCGGTGGGCCCGGTGTGGGGTACAGTGACGTAGTTGGCATCGTCATAGACAAACACACAATATAATAATGCACAGCGGAAGCAGAATAGATACATTTCAACTTTAAATAAAGTGCAATGATAAATATCACAGTAGTTGAAACGGATCCACAGGCGGATCAAATAAAATAAGATAAAAATTGTTCAACAGATATTTGTCGTCCGAGCTTGCGAGACTATAGTGGACGCTCTTAGGAAACAGCCAGCCTATTTTCGTATAGTACCTGCACTTAACCTTTTGGGAAAAATACGTCAGTTTACACTGGTAAATACAAATCAACCGACTCATTTTGAAAATGATTTAAAATTGATTTAAATGCACAAAGCATAAATATTTTTATTAACTTGGGATAATTATATAATATAAACTTGTGAACGATTTACATGCACTCGTATCTTTGGTGGCCCGGGATCTGCTGTCCGGGCTAAGAATTAAATGACACACCACATTAAAAAGTTATACACGCCGAGTGTACGCCTACACCCCGTGCTCTGGTCGTGGCCATCTCGTAAGATAACGCCAAGGATATCCGGGACACGGTCAATAACCCCCCAAAGCCTAAAGTAAGACAAGACTGTTTAAACGAAGTCGCACAAGCTATTCAAGACTGTACACCCATAAGGCGCAGGACTTGTGCGCCCGATCAAGCGGTATTTTAAATACCGTACCCCAAGCCCGTATAGGGAAAATAAGTCAAAATGTATTTACCTGAGCAAGTATGTAACACAAACGGTAAGTGTGGTAGCTTTTACTGGCCTCCTAATCTGGAACAAAGGTTTATAATTAACCAATTAGATTCCTAACGGGTCTTTTATTTAAGCCTAAGCTTTGACCGGTTAGTTTTAAGAATGATACGGTTTACGCACGATTAAGCGAAAGACCGGATAGAATGTGATTTAGACCCAACAAGTTTGAATACTTGTATAATATGGGTATACTAAATACATTCTGGATTTTAAGGTAAAAATGATAACGTTTGACCCGTTTCGGTCAATTTACGCAAACTAGTTACGTAAACCGAACCGAACGCAAAAAGGGCGTTACGGGTAGCCAAAGGAATCAAATGCAAGTTTCCTGATATAATATGCTTTAAATATGATATAATATCAGTAAGTTATGTTCTATATTGCCCGGAATCATTTTAAACTCAATTTATGCCTTAGAAGGGCATTTTGGTCATTTAAAAGGTTATAAAAGAGTAAAATTAGAAATCTGAGGTTCGGGTCTGGTTCATACAGAAAATATACTTAATTTAACATGTTGTAACAGTAGGGTATGACCCATATATCAAATTTATCATTTAAAACCAAACTATGCACCGTAGGGGTATTTTAGTAATTTCACAAGGGCTAAAACTGCCAAAACTGGAAACCTGAGTTCAAAATATTATACTTACTGTTATTATATGAAAATATGCAATTTACATCAGTAGGTATAAGTCTTATATGTTAAAAACGGGTATAACGCTTACTATGCGCTTAAAACGCTAAAAATGCGGTTTAGAGCCGTTTCCGGGTTTATATATGAAAGCTGAGATTTTTATATTTCCAGAAAGCTCAAAATAATTTATTTAACATATAAAATCAGTAGGAAAAGGTTTCGGGTCAAAAGAATGTGTAAAACTCATTTTATGGCTAAACGGTCAAAACCGACATAAGCCGAAATAATTACGCGATCCAAGATACGATCAGCCAAAAATTAAATAAAAATCATCTAAAATCCCAAAATATTATATTACATCTGTTGGTAAAAAGTTTCGTATCAAAATGTGGCCAGAAACGGGTTCTACGCGAAAAGGGCCGTTTATGTAAATTTATAATATAGTTTTACGCTAATGGCCATAACTCACAATCTGGACCACCAACTGATCCGAAATTTTCGGTGCAAGTTTGTATATTAGAAATAAAGATTTCTATCCTTTCACTTTTCCAAAAATCACGTTTTATATCAAAAAGGGCAAAATAGTCCACTTTATGCATAAATCGGAAACATGCATTCGAATCGGCTAATCATAGACTCAATCAACAAAAATTCCAGAAAGTTTTACCAAAATAAAAATGGTCAAAAATACTTTCCAATACAGATCTCAAACATGCATGTACGAATCCGAATCGATAGTCTACGAAATAGTCGTTTTATAGGACTTTCGGTCCCGATTCGTATTTATACTATAGATTGTCGAGTTGATGATGATAAAACACATTCTTATATGTATTACAAGTTATTTATGATGATCAATCAGATTGCATGTCTAATATATTAACATCTAAGCTTATTTTTGCAAAAATCACTTCTGTTGACTTTTTAGAAACATGTTTGACTCGACAATCAGCATGCATATAGTGGGATTCAGATAGTACCCTTTAGAGGGTTTGTTTCCCACATAAATACCCACATATATCAGGTTTTAATTCGAGAAATGACTGATTGAAACTTGTTTAATCAGAAAGTCAAAGTGTATGATCAAACAGGTTGACTTTTAGCAATAATCAAAGCAAGAACGGATTAGAGATCGAATTAGAAGCTTACCAAGGTCCTATTGATGTTAAGCTATCACTAGAAATCGGCCTTGATGTCCAGAAATGCTCCAGAGATGCTTGAGAGCTTTTGCAAGTTTGGAAGTTCTTGTTCACAACACAAGTGTTTAGTAAAATGAGCTTTGGATCAGATTTAAAGCTGAATTTGGATGTTTGCAAGGGGGTTACTGTGGCCTAGGCATGCATGGACGTCTATTGGAGCTCAAGGGAGGTGAAACCAGCTGGAATGCACCCAAAATCGGACCCAAATCAGCCCAGTTCGCGACTTCTGTCGCTGGGCGCTGGGTCGCGGCCCGCGTAGCACCTCAGGCGGGCGCCTGGGGTCTGCAGATCCAAACTTGGCTCATTTGTTGCATGTTTGGTCCCTGTACTTTAGTTGCGATGGTTTGGCTACTTATCTTGACCCGTAAACCCCCAAACTTGGTTTTTAGGAACCTTAGGACTTTTACCAACATCGTAATGTCCTCGGATAATTTTGCGCTCAACCGAAAAGCCATGAAATTCGACGTTGACGCATTTAGTCCTTCAAGTACGGTTTTGGCCATAACTTTCTCATACGTTAACGAAACTTCACGAAATTTTAACCACATATTCTAGTGAGTATATTTTAGCTTCTCAAAGCTTCGGGTCTGCCAAAAGTTCACTCAGAGGTATAAATTAAACATGTTGACACTTTTGGCCCCTATAGTTTGTAATACTTCACTTTTGTGCAATTTCCGCGTCGTATGATCCATGAACCACCCGTTTAAGGTTATGAACATTATGTAGGGTTATCATAGAGTCTATTTATCCATTGTTGACACTTTGGACCCTTATGTTCCATAGTTTTCACTGTTTGTCACTTTTAGTCCCTCTAAAGCATACTTTCACATACCGGAACCTTATGACACGTGTCAAGACATTATTGGACGAAATTTTTCGAGGTGTTACATCCTCACCCCCTTAAAAGAAATCTCGTCCCCGAGATTTACTGAAACAAATGAGGGTATTTCTCTTGCATCGTGGATTCCACTTCCCACGTGTATTCGGGACCTCTACGGGCATCCCATTTGACCTTCACAATAGGCACATGCTTCCTCCGAAGCTTCTTTACCTGTCGATCCTCAATCGACAAAGGTTTTTCAACAAATTTCAGGCTTTCGTCTATGTGTATATCTGCATGCGGTATAACCAGTGAATCGTCAGCGAAACACTTCTTCAAATTACAGATGTGGAACACATTATGAATAGCACTAAGCTCTTCAGGCAAGTTTAACTTGTAAGCGACTGACCCGACACGTTCGATAATCTCGAAAGGTCCTATGTATCTCGGGCTCAGCTTGCCTTTCTTTCCAAATCTCATCACACCCTTCCAGGGCGATACTTTAAGCAATACTTTTTCACCTACATCGAAGTGAAAATCTTTGCGCTTAGGATCCGCATAACTTTTCTACCTATCCCTGGCAGCTTTCAAACGATCGCGTATCTGCACGATCTTGTCTGTCGTTTCAAAAACAATGTCTGGTCCAGACAACTGGACATCCCCAACTTCTGCCCAACAAATGGGCGATCTACACTTCCTACCGTACAGGGCCTCAAAAGGCGCATCCTTTATGCTGGAATGGTAGCTATTGTTGTAGGAGAATTCAATCAGTGGTAGGTTCTTATCCCAACTACCACCCAATTCGATCGCACATGCGCGAAGCATGTCTTCCAAAGTTTGAATAGTACGCTCACTCTGACCATCAGTCTGAGGATGGTAAGCCGTACTAAAATTCAAACGAGTGCCCAACGATTGTTGGAAACTCTTCCAAAAATGTGACGTATATCTAGTATCTCTATCGGAGATAATAGATATAGGTATACTATGTAGCGCTACGATCTTATCGACGTATAATTGAGCTAACATATCGGAGCTATACGTCTCCTTGATAGGTAGAAAATGAGCTGACTTAGTCAGTCTGTCTACTATGACCCATATAGTATCATTTCCCTTTTTCGTCTTCGGCAACTTGGTGATGAAATCCATTTTCACCATTTCCCATTTCCATTTGGGAATTTCAGGTTGTTGAAGCAAACCTGACGGTTTCTGATGCTCGGCCTTGACTTGCGCACAAGTCAAGCATTTAGCTACATGCTCAGCTACTGACTTTTTCAAACCAATCCACCAGTAGTTTGCTTTCAAATCCTGGTACATCTTATCAGCTCCAGGATGAACGGAATATTTAGAGTTGTGGGCTTCCTGGAGGATAACATCCCGAAGTCCTCCATAGACTGGAACCCATATTCGTCCGTTTAGTCGTAGCATTCCATCCTTGTCGTAGGATAACTGCTCCTCAGTTACTCCTAACTTTTCTGCAGGATAGTTAGCTTCCAGCACAGCTTCCTTCTGTGCAGCCAACACCCTTTCATTCAAGTTATTTCTTATTTCAATGCGCTTGGCATTGATTCTGATCGGTTTCACCCTTTCCTTTCTGCTTAAGGCGTCGGCAACTACATTAGCCTTACCTGGATGGTATCTTATCTCGCAGTCATAGTCATTGAGAGTTTCCATCCAACGCCTTTGTCGCATGTTCAATTCCTTCTGATTGAACAGATGCTGAAGACTCTTGTGATCTGAATATATTATACACTTAGTTCCATACAAGTAATGTCTCCATAGCTTCAAAGCAAATACTACTGCACCAAATTCCAAATCGTGGGTGGTGTAGTTCTTCTCGTGCACCTTTAGCTGTCGAGAAGCGTAGGCAATGACCTTGCCTTTCTGCATGAGTACGCAACCCATGCCAGTATGTGATGCGTCACAGTACACCACAAATTCCTCTATTCCATCAGGCAATGTCAACACTGGCGCATTGCTCAGCTTCTTCTTCAGAATATCGAAGGATTCCTGCTGCTTAGGGCCCCAATCAAACTTAATCTTCTTACGGGTCAATGAAGTTAGGGGCGCAACAATTCTTGAAAAGTTCTCAATAAATCGCCTATAGTATCCTGCCAATCCAAGGAAACTGCGAATCTTGGTAGGAGTCTTCAGCTCCTGCCAGTTCATGACTGCTTCTACTTTAGCGGGATCAACTTAGATACCACGCTCGCTTACTATATGTCCAAGGAATTGGACTTCTCGAAGCCAGAATTCACACTTCGAAAACTTGGCATAAAGCTTCTCCTGATTCAGAAGTTTGAGAATACAACGAAGGTGTTTCTCATGGTCTGCTTGGCTCTTCGAGTAGATAAGGATGTCGTCAATAAAGACTATGACGAACTTATCTAAATAAGGCTTGCAGACGCGATTCATGAGATCCATGAACGCGGCTGGTGCGTTGGTGAGCCCAAACGGCATCACTAGGAACTCGTAATGTCCATAACGAGTCCTAAACGCTGTCTTGTGTACGTCTTCATCCTTGACCTTCAACTGATGATAACCGGACCTCAGGTCGATCTTGGAGAAATAGCTTGCTCCTTGCAACTGATCGAACAGATCGTCGATCCTGGGTAACGGATACCTATTCTTGATAGTGACCTTGTTAAGCTCACGGTAATCGATGCACAGATGCATCGACCCATCCTTCTTTTTAACAAACAAGATTGGCGCTCCCCAAGGAGACGAGCTAGGTCTAATAAAACCTTTAGCTAATAAATCATCCAATTGCGTCCTCAACTCCTTCATCTCCGTTGGTGCCAATCTGTATGGTGCTCTTGCCACAGGTGCAGCGCCTGGTATGATATCTATCCGAAACTCTACTTGCCTATCTGGTGGCAAACCAGGTAGCTCTTCAGGGAAAACCTCAGGATATTCCGAAATAACAGGAATATCTTCAATCTTCGGCTTCGGCTCATCAATGGTAACTTGTGCCATATAAATGACACATCCTTTCTGCATGCACTTGGATGCCTTGAGCATGGACACTTGCTCAGGCAATCCATGCTGGGTATCTCCTTGAATAGTAAGTGACTCACCGGACGGAGTCTTAACTATTACTTGCTTTCTATTGCACAGAATCTGGGCTTGGTTACTCGACAACCAATCCATGCCTATCACTATGTCGAATCCAGCTAGCTTAAAGGGAAGCAAGGATAACGGGAAAGAGTGATTCCTAATGGATATAACACATCCATCTAGAACTGTCGAAGCGGTTTCTATGGTTCCATCGGCTAATTCCACCTCATATTTTACGCTTAAGGTTTTAACAGGAAGGTTCAACAGTTTACAAAACTTATCATCTACAAACGACTTATCGGCTCCTGAATCAAACAAGACTCTAGCAAAAACATCATTTACAAGAAACGTACCCGTAATGACGTTGTCGTCAAGAACTGCTTCCTTGGCGTCCATTCTGAAGACTCTCGCATTAGTCTTCTTCCCATCATCAACCTTCTTCGCATTCTTTGGGCAGTTGGGCCGAATGTGCCCCTTCTCGTTGCAACCAAAACAGGTGGCATCCTTCATTTTCTTGCAATCCACAGCTTTATGATCTGTGGACTTGCAGATCCCACAACGTTTCTCGAAAGACTGGGACTTAGACTCCTGCCTGCATCTCCCAAAGTGATGCCTCCTACAAACCTTGCATTTGGGTTTTTCACCCGACTGATCTCCTTTCTTGAACCCCGGCCCTTTCCTATGGTCGTTGTTTCCCTTGTGTCGTTTCTCAGATCTTCGTGAGGTGTCATCCTCACGTTTCCTTTTGTTTTTTTTTCTGAGCTCTTCATAGCTCTAAGTCTGACGACATCTTGAGTGAGGGAGAGGGATAGATCAGCTACTGATCTAAATGTAGTAGGCCTTGAAGCCTTGACGCTTGCCTTTATCTCCGGTGCCAGACCCCCAATAAATCGAGCGATCCTACGCGGCTCCGGGGTCACCAGATAAGGCACTAACCGGGATAAGGTGTTGAACGTAGTAAGATACGCTTGACAATCGAGATTCTTCATAACTAGAGACACAAAATCCGATTCAATTCTCTCGACCTCATGCTGCGGACAGAAATTCTCCTTGATCAGTGCTACAAACTGATCCCATGTCATGCTATACAGAGCGGTCTTTCCAGTAGCTTGTAGAAGCGACTTCCACCATGCTAACGCGTCTCCCTTGAACGACTGGGACGCGTACTTCACAACATCCCTATCAGCACACCCGCTGATATCGACCATAGTATCCATCTCGTCAATCCACGTCATACAATCGACGGCTCCCTTTTCCCCAGTGAAATCTCTGGGCTTGCAAGATACAAAATACTTGTACGTACAGGACTTGCTGTACGTATCATGCTTCAGCTTAATCTCTTGCTTTGGGACGCTGCTGTGGTTGGAGGAGTGATTATCATCTTCAGCTTTCTTCGGCTCACTCTTTTTAGAGGGTGGCTTACTATGAGCCTCAGAATGAGTCTTGGGCTTTGCGTGCGTTTCTGTTCGGGTCCTACTCCGAGTACCACTAGATTCCCTGAATTGCCTATCCATAGCTTTGGCAACAGCGTTATCTATCAGTGCTTGCAACTCTGCACCGGTAACGTGAATCTTTGCATTATCTGAGTGTTCCCCAGAATGACTGTTGGTCTCCTCCGATTTGGCCATTGTAGCTTTAAGCTACAATAAAGGACAAGGTCTATTTAGAACCTAACAGTATTATCGTTCTAGACGATTTATTAACCATGGTATCAAGAACCTTAACAGTTAATTTGGTAAATTTCATTCAGGCTTTTATTAGCAATCAAGGAATGAAAATATATATATTGGCACCATAGACCTAGTCACATGGACAATTACTAAATTATAAATTTAGATTTTTATAGGATTATAAATTGTATAATTAAACAAATAATCCTTTACTAGACAGAGAGTCATAAACCACAACTGTCACTATATGACATAGTCATAACCCGTAGGTATCAAGTCATAAATAGACTTGTGTACAGATACAATCTGTAGATAATTTATTAAAAAGGGTGGCTTGTGTGATTCTACCGGTCACGCTTAGCCATGAATGTTAACATGTTTTCACATGTTAACAGGGAGTTGAATCCTTTCAACCAGGTTTTACCATCATGGCCAGGCCTGTTAATAAGGCATTCAAGCTAGGTTATACCTTACTAAGATTCTTATAAATGGCAAATCAAATAAAAATTGATATTTTCCATTATTTTAATATTATATTCATGCATATAAACAAAATGAGAAATTCAAATTAACCATTTCAAATTTCAAATAAAGTACTAGTACATATTTGCCCTAAACGGGACTTTAATTCAAATAACACAAATAACATGCCCGCGCAGGGGCTAAACAACTAACGACAACGACAATTAAAATAAAACAAACCCACGCAGGGGTTAACAGAACAACATACCCTCGCAGGGGTAGAATAAGGGAAATATACCCACGCGGGGGTGAAGTACAGAATAGATGTCCACGCAGGGACATGAGTAGTGAGATAACAATCAAAGGATTCAATGATCCTTCTTACTCTTACCCTTGAGTAAGTCAAACACCTTCTTGAACATGCCACTGTTGCGTCGGCGATCAGCTCGCATCTCGTGTTGCAACTCACGTCGCATACTGTTAATCCCATGCAGGATTTCTTGAACCTGCGGCGGCGACATCATAGGCGCCGGTGGCGGTGGCTGGTACTTCTGCGGCTGCGGTGGTTGTGGCTGCTGGTAACCTGGAGGGTAACCAAAAGTAGACTGCCCAGCAGCCCAAGTGTCTCCAAATGGACCACTAGGTGGGAGGGAGCTGTAGTTTACAGCTTGCCAATAAGGGTCTCCTGTGTAATCGTAACCCTGAGGGAAAACCTGCTCGAACGGGTTTAACTGGGCTGCACTAGCATAAGCCGGAATCGGCTCTCCGTAGTTCTGCGGCGGCAGAGGCGGGATCGGTACTGAAGTGACCTCCGATACGGGATGCGGAGACTCTCCCGTCTCGGACTCCTCGGGAAGAGGCGTGTAGCGGCTGCTACCAACATGGGGAGGGGTGCCTATGCGAATCCCCCCGCGCGTAGACATGCGCGCGTTCCTCCTTGGCCTCTGAGGCGGAGGAGGTAGAACTGGTGGCGGCGGTGGCGACGGAGTGATCACGTCGCGCCATAGGGCCTCAGATAGGTCCTGCTGTAGAGGCGGCTGCTGCTGCTGAGAGTGGTGTTGCGAGTGCACCGGCGAACCATGGCGAGACTGGAGCATCGGTGAGTTGTGGCGGCTGGGGGTGTAATACCAATCGTGCTGCCGAAACCTCTCCTGAAAGCTGTCCACACCATTGTAGGGTGATCCCCTAAATGGTGACCCATCCGATATCTCGATGGGATGGTTGGGCGTACCTGACGGTGGCAGTGAAGGGTCCGTGTCTTCATCAACCTCCATCTCGTGATCACCAGGAAAGTGGTCCTCCGGTCCTAGTGGGTTATGACCCACTGGCTCATCCACAAAAGCATCAGGGTTATACAGACCCTGGTAAACTGGTGCTGGGTATTGGTGAGGCGACTGATGGAGCGGTATGTAAGATCCATGAGAACCATGGGGCCCATTCTCCGAGTGGGGCCCAAATGATTGGGGTAGTGATGGTGAAGTGCTCATAGACACCGAGTGTCTAGCCGGCTCGGCGAATGATCCCCAAAGATCATTGGCTGCAGTGTGGTGCGTAGCTGACGGAGCTCGTCTGTGTGAGGGTCCTGCCTCATGGTCGTGAGATGTAGCGAATCCTCCTCGACCTCTCATCCGTGGCGGCATAATGACCCTGTCAAAATTTAAACAAGTTGCACAACAAATATATAAGACAAAGATAATAATAAAAATAAAATAAAATAAACGAAATGTTGAACATTTCCTAAGTTCTTTGTCTAGACTCGAAAATTGAGGAATGTGCAATTGTGTAACTGAGATTAAACACAAAGGACTAGTGTTTAATTCACTCAGCGTTGGCTCTGATACCAACCTGTCACACCCCGATTTCCACGTGTCACCGGTGGGCCCGGTGTGGGGTACAGTGACGTAGTTGGCATCGTCATAGACAAACACACAATATAATAATGCACAGCGGAAGCAGAATAGATACATTTCAACTTTAAATAAAGTGCAATAATAAATATCACAGTAGTTGAAACGGATCCACAGGCGGATCAAATAAAATAAGATAAAAATTGTTCAACAGATATTTGTCGTCCGAGCTTGCGAGACTATAGTGGACGCTCTTAGGAAACAGCCAGCCTATTTTCGTATAGTACCTGCACTTAACCTTTTGGGAAAAATACGTCAGTTTACACTGGTAAATACAAATCAACCGACTCATTTTGAAAATGATTTAAAATTGATTTAAATGCACAAAGCATAAATATTTTTATTAACTTGGGATAATTATATAATATAAACTTGTGAACGATTTACATGCACTCGTATCTTTGGTGGCCCGGGATCTGCTGTCCGGGCTAAGAATTAAATGACACACCACATTAAAGAGTTATACACGCCGAGTGTACGCCTACACCCCGTGCTCTGGTCGTGGCCATCTCGTAAGATAATGCCAAGGATATCCGGGACACGGTCAATAACCCCCCAAAGCCTAAAGTAAGACAAGACTGTTTAAACGAAGTCGCACAAGCTATTCAAGACTGTACACCCATAAGGCGCAGGACTTGTGCGCCCGATCAAGCGGTATTTTAAATACCGTACCCCAAGCCCGTATAGGGAAAATAAGTCAAAATGTATTTACCTGAGCAAGTATGTAACACAAACGGTAAGTGTGGTAGCTTTTACTGGGCCTCCTAATCTGGAACAAAGGTTTATAATTAACCTATTAGATTCCTAACGGGTCTTTTATTTAAGCCTAAGCTTTGACCGGTTAGTTTTAAGAATGATACGGTTTACGCACGATTAAGCGAAAGACCGGATAGAATGTGATTTAGACCCGACAAGTTTGAATACTTGTATAATATGGGTATACTAAATATATTCTGGATTTTAAGGTAAAAATGATAACGTTTGACCCGTTTCGGTCAATTTACGCAAACTAGTTACGTAAACGGAACCGAACGCAAAAAGGGCGTTACGGGTAGCCAAAGGAATCAAATGCAAGTTTCCTGATATAATATGCTTTAAATATGATATAATATCAGTAAGTTATGTTCTATATTGCCCGGAATCATTTTAAACTCAATTTATGCCTTAGAAGGGCATTTTGGTCATTTAAAAGGTTATAAAAGAGTAAAATTAGAAATCTGAGGTTCGGGTCTGGTTCATATAGAAAATATACTTAATTTAACATGTTGTAACAGTAGGGTATGACCCATATATCAAATTTATCATTTAAAACCAAACTATGCACCGTAGGGGTATTTTAGTAATTTCACAAGGGCTAAAACTGCCAAAACTGGAAACCTGAGTTCAAAATATTATACTTACTGTAATTATATGAAAATATGCAATTTACATCAGTAGGTATATGTCTTATTTGTTAAAAACGGGTATAACGCTTACTATGCGCTTAAAACGCTAAAAATGCGGTTTAGAGCCGTTTCCGGGTTTATATATGAAAGCTGAGATTTTTATATTTCCAGAAGGCTCAAAATAATTTATTTAACATATAAAATCAGTAAGAAAAGGTTTCGGGTCAAAAGAATGTGTAAAACTCATTTTATGGCTAAACGGTCAAAACCGACATAAGCCGAAATAATTACGCGATCCAAGATACGATCAGCCAAAAATTAAATAAAAATCATCTAAAATCCCAAAATATTATATTACATCTGTTGGTAAAAAGTTTCGTATCAAAATGTGGCCAAAAACGGGTTCTACGCGAAAAGGGCCGTTTATGTAAATTTATAATATAGTTTTACGCTAATGGCCATAACTCACAATCTGGACCACCAACTGATCCGAAATTTTCGGTGCAAGTTTGTATATTAGAAATAAAGATTTCTATCCTTTCACTTTTCCAAAAATCACGTTTTATATCAAAAAGGGCAAAATAGTCAACTTTATGCATAAATCGGAAACATGCATTCGAATCGGCTAATCATAGACTCAATCAACAAAAATTCCAGAAAGTTTTACCAAAATAAAAATGGTCAAAAATACTTTCCAATACAGATCTCAAACATGCATGTACGAATCCGAATCGATAGTCTACGAAATAGTCGTTTTATAGGACTTTCGGTCCCGATTCGTATTTATACTATAGATTGTCGAGTTGATGATGATAAAACACATTCTTATATGTATTACAAGTTATTTATGATGATCAATCAGATTGCATGTCTAATATATTAACATCTAAGCTTATTTTTGCAAAAATCACTTCTGTTGACTTTTTAGAAACATGTTTGACTCGACAATCAGCATGCATATAGTGGGATTCAGATAGTACCCTTTAGAGGGTTTGTTTCCCACATAAATACCCACATATATCAGGTTTTAATTCGAGAAATGACTGATTGAAACTTGTTTAATCAGAAAGTCAAAGTGTATGATCAAACAGTTTGACTTTTAGCAATAATCAAAGCAAGAACGGATTAGAGATCGAATTAGAAGCTTACCAAGGTCCTATTGATGTTAAGCTATCACTAGAAATCGGCCTTGATGTCCAGAAATGCTCCAGAGATGCTTGAGAGCTTTTGCAAGTTTGGAAGTTCTTGTTCACAACACAAGTGTTTAGTAAAATGAGCTTTGGATCAGATTTAAAGCTGAATTTGGATGTTTGCAAGGGGGTTACTGTGGCCTAGGCATGCACGGACGTCTATTGGAGCTCAAGGGAGGTGAAACCAGCTGGAATGCACCCAAAATCGGACCCAAATCAGCCCAGTTCGCGACTTCTGTCGCTGGGCGCTGGGTCGCGGCCCGCGTAGCACCTCAGGCGGGCGCCTGGGGTCTGCAGATCCAAACTTGGCTCATTTGTTGCATGTTTGGTCCCTGTACTTTAGTTGCGATGGTTTGGCTACTTATCTTGACCCGTAAACCCCCAAACTTGGTTTTTAGGAACCTTAGGACTTTTACCAACATCGTAATGTCCTCGGATAATTTTGCGCTCAACCGAAAAGCCATGAAATTCGACGTTGACGCATTTAGTCCTTCAAGTACGGTTTTGGCCATAACTTTCTCATACGTTAACGAAACTTCACGAAATTTTAACCACATATTCTAGTGAGTATATTTTAGCTTCTCAAAGCTTCGGGTCTGCCAAAAGTTCACTCAGAGGTATAAATTAAACATGTTGACACTTTTGGCCCCTATAGTTTGTAATACTTCACTTTTGTGCAATTTCCGCGTCGTATGATCCATGAACCACCCGTTTAAGGTTATGAACATTATGTAGGGTTATCATAGAGTCTATTTATCCATTGTTGACACTTTGGACCCTTATGTTCCATAGTTTTCACTGTTTGTCACTTTTAGTCCCTCTAAAGCATACTTTCACATACCGGAACCTTATGACACGTGTCAAGACATTATTGGACGAAATTTTTCGAGGTGTTACACCTCTGGATTATATTCGACTGTTTGTGATACTTGGATATTACATTCAATGGTCAGAATATATCTATCTTTATGCTTCCGCTGTGCATTTAAATATTGTGTGATTTGACTATATTGTTGCCAACTACGTCACGGTAAACCCCAACCGGGCCCACCGGTGAAACACGTGGAAATCGGGGTGTGACAGGGCTCTTACATGTGTAACAAACAATATAGCTCTCCTTTAGAGGCTAAAATGATAAATGAGATTACTTCCTTATGCTTCATTAATTAGAAGCGTTACGAAGGTTCAAGTCTATACTCGTTAAGATATTGCTCACATTGATGAACATTAGACCACTCTAGATTATTGTGAAGCATCTTACAATATCTTTAAGAAATGAGAAAGACTATAAGAAGAGGTTGATTATTCTTACCTTGATTTTGTAATATTCAAAAGAAGCTAAAAGTCAATTTGGGGTAATCCTTATGTCTGCGGACAAATCTATCTCATGGAGGAGTCATAAGAAACTGTTAACAACAGCCTAAATTATGGTGACATAATATGTTGTTAATTAACAACGCAATTATCACTAAATGTTGTTAAAATTTTATCAGTGGGCTCATAAACCTATTAACTCCATATAAATACTATACTGAAGACTTACTGTGAAAAAGCTGCTACCTTATTTCCTCGAACAGTAACAGTTCGAGGGGTGCTATATTAAACTTTGATACAAAATTGTTGTTCGTTTATGAACAAGAAGAGGAAACTAAATATTTGTATCGAATGCATTTACATTCATGATATGTTTGCGGATCTGATAACTAAGGTCTACACCCAAAGTCTTTTTAAGAGCTCATAATAAAGACGAGTTTTATTAAAGGCCTTACATAATAGCATATCGTACCTATGAATGATTAGTTATTTTTCCTCAATTATACAATTTGTTTGTCTATAAATACATATGTGCACCTAACGACGTATAGACAATAATTATACAAATTAATTTCAAAGGGCTTACCTCAGTCATTTTGGTCTTAAATTTACGTATGTTTTGATTTGGGGTTGTAACATGATTAATGGGGGTCTTGAGTTGAAAATAACTCAATGACTGTATTTTTCTGTTACAGTTTCAATTTGAAACATTAATTAATGTTATAACTTGGCCAAACTTACTTATGCTTATCACAAATGATCACTCGGCCAAGTGGGAGAATGTTAGAAATAACCCGTTCATGTGGCCTAACGGATCATTTGAGTAATGTTGCCAATGTAACACCCCCAAAATTCCCCCTGCGGAAACCCCGCGAGGAGTGTTACGCATCAGAGTTCGAGCCACCAATCACATTGAACCAATAATAAATATTTAAATAAGTCATGACATTAATTACTAAAATAAGATGTCAACATGTTATCAATTCCCAAAAGTTGTGTAGCGGAAGCTTGTAATCGTTTCATAATAATAATCAAAATCAATGCATTGTTTATTAATGAATCCAAGAGTCTCGATCCATGACCACTCCAGCACTCCCAGATAGCAAGTCCATGTTCCAAACGTTAATAACCTACAAGCATGCAAACAAGTGTGTCAGACTACGCTGGTGAGTTCAAGGTTTCGTTAACGTGTTGTGTTACCAGATATATGTTAATGCGATTCCATGATGCGTTATGATGTTGCTCATGTTAGATACCCTAGGGAGTGTGCCCATGTGTATCCGGGGAGTGGGTACCCCTTGCTTGCTATGTTGCCATCGTTAGATACCCTAGGGAGTGTGCCCATATGTATCCGAGGAGTGTGCCTCTAACAACCATAGCCCTATCCAGATAATTAGTTCACGCCCGTCCTTACGGCCCGGTGTGAGGTTTCCCACCTAATAGCGCTATCAACTAATTACCCCCATTGCCCTCCAGGCAATAACCAAGACCGATTAAGTTGTTTACCCAATGTTTCCCTTCCAAATGTTTACCCGTTGTCCCAAACCACCAGGACGCATGCTTGAGAAAATGCAATGAACTCACCTGGGGTTGCTCAGTATGATACACGAAAAGATTCAGTTAAGCTACAATGTGATCAACCACGTCCTAGCAGGTTTATCATACAGGTCAGGTTGGGTTCAAGTAAAGCACGTACGATTACACAGAGTTAACACGTTACGAACACGTATAGATCATGGCAACACTTAACAGTCAAACAATACATGTAACTTGTACGAAATATGATAAGCCCAATCATGTCCGGCCCAACATGTTGTGCGATCCACAACATGTTGTGCGATCCAACATCCCGGCCCAATTATCATAACCAATCAATAATACAACTCGGCCCAAAAACAATTAAACCAACAGCTTGTGCGGTCCGGTTACCCTTGTGCGATCCAATAGTGTATAAGGCCCAGCAGTGCACAAGGCCCAAATGGCTTGTGCGACTGCCACCCAGTTGTGCGATCAGCTCCGGGTTGTGCAATCCGCACTGGGCTGTGCCCCGATACTTGTACAATTCAACCCAATACCCGGCCCAAGCAACCACTAGCCCAAAGACTTGTGCGCTCCAAACTAACTTGTGCGGCTAGGATTTGTGTGATCAGATTGGTTTGGATTGTGCGACTCACACCACACCCGGCCCAAATATCTTGTGTTACCCAGCCCAATAGTATACGACCCTATCATTTGTGCGATGCAACTAAATCAACCCAGCATGTATACTCGGCCCAACATAACCTCTTGTGCGACTGAAGACATCTTGCGCGACCAAGATGTCTTGTGCGACTAGTTTTATTATCCGGTTATTATGGAAATTGGTTACACAACTATTATCTTGAAATCAATTACCACGTTTCCTTTTATTTGACCAATCAACAAGATAACAGTTTTATGCATACTTAATGTTCGATCAAATCCATTAATATGGACTCTAAATATCATAATAATCATCATCATGAGTTTATAGTTTTACATGCTCTTACCCATTAATTCATATAATCATTCATCCCTATATTCTCATAACAATATCCTAGTGAATAACATAACAGATTACCCTGTGAACATTATTAATACTTAGCACCATGTAAATTGAGAATATGGATTAATCGTTTGAATAATTTCTAAGTCACGTGAACCGGTTTAAGATCGCCAAAATCATCGAACCATCATAACCTAAAGACTCTATCATCGCACAATTCACCAATAAGTTTACACATATGCCAGACAATCAAATAATCAACAAAAATACAGCCGCATATGATCAAAACACTTGCATCAAAACATATATACATACCCTAAATCATCAATCAACGACATGATCAATCATAACAAAGAAAAACTCGATTAAGAGGGTGATTACTAACCAAAGAGCCGAGTAGATTAGCCTTGCACGAGGTGGGTGACTTCGGGTAAGGGCTGGCGTTCCGTTCCAAGGGAAACCGAGAGAGAGGTGATTAGGGTTGATATGTGTTTTGTGGTTTTACCAATTATGAGAGTCAAAACCCACCTAATGGGTATGTGTATTCACAAAAGGGGAAGTGGGCCGAACCCTCAATGGGCTGCCCCATGATCCGAGCATAAACAATACGGCCCAAACGGGCTTGTGCGGTTGAACGGGTATTGTGCGGTTCGGGTTGGGCTCGATTAACATACGCACACATATTACATTGCACTTAGTCATAACAATCGTACATTCAATAATCATAACGGTTCACATAAGCACGTAACGTTACAGAAAGTAGGTTCAAATTACGAGTTGTCACAGTATCCCCAACTAAAAAGAAATTTCGTCCCGAAATTTGGTACGCACTCACTGAGGAAGCTAGGTAAGTTAAAGCTGCTGGATAAGTTAAAGCTGGGTAAGTTATATCGTTTGCTGGTTTTCCTGGGGTGTCACATCCTCCCCAACTTGAAAGAAATTTCGTCCCGAAATTCACCAGTGAGATCAAGAGTTGGTTCAATACCTTGAACAATTGAGAACATTGGAGTTTTAGCATATCCTTCCGTTCCTCTGTGAACTTCAGTCCACGTATTAGAGTTTAACAAGCCCTCATGACTGTCATATGACTTATGCTAGCGAACCTGGACTTCTTAGCCCATGTTTTCGATAGATTCCCCGATATATACAACTGATCCGATGACCTCAAATTCCGGTAAGGGTATCACCAGAGTTTCATCGTGCAACCACTGTCTTAAACCTAAGGCATACATACCATTACGATAGTTATCCTGTTTCATCAATTAGCCTGAGTTTGTGAGCCAAGTCACCGTTTGTTCCAGTGATCCGAATGTCTCACGTGTCGCAAAGTAAGTTGGCCATGTTTTCTATAGCATACCGCACCCCCCCCCAGGGTGGTGCTTTCGATTATGACACGTCTGCCTACAATAAACTCCCAGCGTTTCCTAAGCTAATCGGCTTTCCTAGCGCTCATGCGCTGCCATCAAACAATTTCCGATCTAAGCAATGTTCGAGAGTTTTATGCTCAAGTCCTGGACCGGCGATTACGTCGTCCACTACAAGGAGATTAGAGTTACTGTCCAGGTTATGCCTCAGCATGAGCTGTATGCATACTATCATGGTGCAGCTGCATTGGAGCTTCTCCCCAAGATAAGTGTCCTTCCCAAACGTTTACTAAAGTCAGTTATGCACATACTTACAACATGCCTTCGTGTGCTCAGATGGTCCATCACTTTGTTTGATTGTCCTACAGTAATAAGTAATGTTCATGTCAAGACGTGAGTCAAAGGTGTGCGCCATGTCCGCCTTAAATTAGGTATAGTCCAATAGGTAATAGGAGTTGGCACCTCATGCCTATAATCCGTCTCTTCCAGAGAAATGTTCACAAGCTGAGAAGGCTCATCAGTTCCCTTGACTGCAAGGAGGTGTGCTTGTCACATCCAGTGATCAACGATTGTTTCTGTTTGTGTTTCCATTTCGAGTTGTAAATAGACTAGTAGCAGCATTCATAGCAGTCTGCTCCCTTCTTCCACATAGATGTTGCCAGTCTCTTATACTTCGCCTTGACTTTTTCCAAAGTCAAAAGTCGTACCTATACATTGTTGGACGGGTTTTCATGCCCAATCATCAGTACAAGATTTACATGTCCAAACGTCTTTCTTTAAAAATCCAGTTGAATAGAATTTTCGAAGCCAGTGTGTTTCGCTAACCACCACTTCCCTACCGTTGCTGTGAAGTGAGATTTATAGTCGTTCTATGAGTTAATGAATATCGTTCGTTTCACCAAGGTTGCTCTTCCATGCCCCGCATGGGCTCAACTTGAAAATTCTCTCCCGTTAGTTCCCTAGTTTGTACAGAACGAGTTGAGTCAGGTGGTTTAGAGTCGATGGCGAGCTGCAAAGTCCATACACGTTCAGGTTCCACAGTCGTACTCCACTCAGAAGTTCCATCCAACGATGCCATTTACTGACTTAGCTCTTTCGACACCAGAGTACACAGAAGGCCCTTGTGATCGGTCTAGTAACGCATTTGGTACCGTCCAAGTAATGCCTCCGTGTAATTCCAAAGACCACGGTTTCCACCACTAGTTGTGTGTCATGCAGTTCTTCGTAAGTCGTTACACTCTCGTGTTGCGTCGTCGTGTAACTGGGACCCTGATTCAAAACATAATGATATACCACTGTATTACCCACGCCCTTGGGTAAAAATGAGGCTCAGTACCTTACTGAATTAGGATTCGAAAGCTGAGGAGACGTCCTCATGTTCTGTCTTTCGTGAACACGGCACCCCGCTGTGCTAAAGGGGTCTAAGCTATGCGACCTTCGAAATTCCTGTGATAAATCAAGCGGAACCAAGAAATCGTTGTATCCTCGAAGGACCTTTAGTGTCGATCAGTTTCCAAAGAAAACGGGTCTTAGCGAGTTTCACATGCATTCCCACTCTGTTGATTACATTACCCAAAAGGTACATCAAGACGTCGCGTGATGTGGTTCCTCCATTAGGACCTCCCAAATAGGATAAAAAGTTGTCCATGTTGTTGCTTCCCCCCCCCCCTGAAAAGGGTTCAAAATGTCACCCAATAGCACGGTCGGTTCACAGGATCTATGAGGATGCTGGTGTGATGATCGCTCTAAAGGTCTTGGAGTGCAAAGTTGTATGGCCGAATTGCGTCTGGTAAGCTTCTTTAAGAACTTTCTCCCATTGGGTTTCCATCTGATAATAATGCGCTCGTAAGTTAATCTTCGAATGAAAGCTCGTCTCTTGTAACTGTTTGATCAGTTTTCGATACATGGCCGTGGCAAACGGTTCCCAACTGTCGTCTCGATGGGTGCTCGATAATTGATACGTACACACAAAAAGGCTTATGTTCACGAATACAACTGGGGCTTCCCAAAGTGAGAATTAGGTCCAACAAACTCTTGTGCAACAATTCTCGTAGTAAGTTACACAGTCCTTGCAACCCTCCTGGTGTAAGACGGTAAGAGTATGAGTATTCGGAGCTCCCTCTAATCGTGAGATCACTGAGTTTCTGACTAATAGTTGTGGTAGTAGGCCTGAAAGCTCCTCCAATTGCACTTTAAGATGAGTCACAACAATCGGTGGGTCCTCGATCCTATCTTACTTAGTCTGATCCTTAGATATAGTTGCTAATACAGTGAGGTCCTCCTTCCATAGGCGCTTTCGAGGCTGTCATTACTGACATGATGCTAATCTTTTCACCACTCTGGTACTTTAAAGCATATAGTGACGCTAAATTTCTTCTCACAGGGTACGTCCGGGCGATATGTCCTAATAACCCACCAACACTAACTATTGCGCCGTAACTGCCAAGGATGGTAGAGGTAACACCGGTGTCGAATGTCTGTCCCCCGCAATATCGAGTCTGCGTCCCAACTAACATGTGCGGTTTCCGCTGACCTGCCATCAGCCGGTTTCATAACAGGTTTGGTTTCAAGAAGCATCAGGGTTAAACGGAATCGAGCCGAAGCGATTTGCTATCCATCCAAGCTACCATGTTGTTATTGTTCTGTTGTCGCCCACGTCAATCCTAAATATCCTTTCGCGAGCACCACTGCAGGTGTTATTGTTACAATCACACGGATTTCTATCATACTGTCATCGCTCCCTTGGTTGTTGACGTCTTGAATTGTCAACTGCCATTACATGCCGCAGGCACCTTCATTTCCATACTGTAAGCTACTGTCACAAGTACCTTGATGTCATGATAGTTGTTGCTTCTAATGTTGTTGCTCGAAACAGGACTCTACAATCCTTCACCAACGGTGTCCATCTCCTCATATTTCGTGCTAAGTTCCAGGGTGCTACTCGTTGTGTTGGAAGTTACACAGTCCACATCCTGGTCGATTGTCATCGCTTACGTTTCGATTGTTTCATAAAAGTCGGCTCCCATAAGTTGCTGACTAGAATTAAGGATTCGTTTGGAGTCAAATCGTTGTTATTCATTGTCAATAACTGGAGTCGTTCAAATGCTGAAGTCGGTTGGGTACTAAACTTACCTTTATACCCATCGTTCTTACAAGTTGACTGGGTAACACACGGTAGGTTTCCAGAGTGTTGCAGGTGTGACCGCCCTTCAGGGTCTGAGATGTGAGTATATTGAGTTCCAACAACAAAGAGGAGTGAGGGGGAAAGAAAAGGGGTATAAACCAATCATGGACGCTGCAACATCCACTCAGGGACGTTCGTACAAGCACCTAGCATCCTACTTAGTTAGCTAGGCGTTCAAGGGGACGTTCAAGTAATACTCGATAACATTGCGATTCAAAAGGATTCAGAGAGAGGTGAGAAAGTCACATTGAGTAGGAGACGATCACTGTTATGACTCCTATTAGTTTGTTACGTTTCACACTGATCAATTAACAGAGCGGAACCCCTCCTTCACTTGTTAAGCCTCACTGGGACTCGCATGCACCCCACACTATTATTATGTGTGCACCCACAATAATATTGTGATTTGCATGCTCATCTCAGCTCATCCTAACTCATGTCGAATGGTTCCCTCAACTCGAATAGTAAACAAAGAGCATCACATAACTTAAGTCACGAATGTTTAGGGAATACCACCCTATCAGTTATATAACATGTGCTAGGGATACGTAAGTTCATACTATCGTGTTTAACGTGCACTAGCATGCAATGTCATATGTAAGTGTCCACTGGTTATGTAGTACAATGAGTATACGAAAGACGAACCTTGCAATCTGGAGCTGAGTGTCATGATCGATTTTCGAAGGTGTTCGGTTATAGTCTGGTTTTACAAAAACGTTTTAAAACCTAGTTCACTATAACCAGTGGCTCTGATACCAACTGTAACACCCCCAAAATTCCCCCTGCGGAAACCCCGCGAGGCGTGTTACGCATCAGAGTTCGAGCCACCAATCACATTGAACCAATAATAAATATTTAAATAAGTCATGACATTAATTACTAAAATAAGATGTCAACATGTTATCAATTCCCAAAAGTTGTGTAGCGGAAGCATGTAATCGTTTCATAATAATAATCAAAATCAATGCATTGTTTATTAATGAATCCAAGAGTCTCGATCCATGACCACTCCAGCACTCCCAGATAGCAAGTCTATGTTCCAAACGTTAATGACCTACAAGCATGCAAACAAGTGTGTCAGACTACGCTGGTGAGTTCAAGGTTTCGTTAACGTGTTGTGTTACCAGATATATGTTAATGCGATTCCATGATACGTTACGATGTTGCTCATGTTAGATACCCTAGGGAGTGTGCCCATGTGTATCCGGGGAGTGGGTACCCCTTGCTTGCTATGTTGCCATCGTAAGATACCCTAGGGAGTGTGCCCATATGTATCCGAGGAGTGTGCCTCTAACAACCATAGCCCTATCCAGATAATTAGTTCACGCCCGTCCTTACGGCCCGGTGTGAGGTTTCCCACCTAATAGCGCTATCAACTAATTACCCCCATTGCCCTCCAGGCAATAACCAAGACCGATTAAGTTGTTTACCCAATGTTTCCCTTCCAAATGTTTACCCGTTGTCCCAAACCACCGGGACGCATGCTTGAGAAAATGCAATGAACTCACCTGGGGTTGCTCAGTATGATACACGAAAAGATTCAGTTAAGCTACAATGTGATCAACCACGTCCTAGCAGGTTTATCATACAGGTCAGGTTGGGTTCAAGTAAAGCACGTACGATTACACAGAGTTAACACGTTACGAACACGTATAGATCATGGCAACACTTAACAGTCAAACAATACATGTAACTTGTACGAAATATGATAAGCCCAATCATGTCCGGCCCAACATGTTGTGCGATCCACAACATGTTATGCGATCCAACATCCCGGCCCAATTATCATAACCAATCAATAATACAACTCGGCCCAAAAACAATTAAACCAACAGCTTGTGCGGTCCGGTTACCCTTGTGCGATCCAATAGTGTATAAGGCCCAGCAGTGCACAAGGCCCAAATGGCTTGTGCGACTGCCACCCAGTTGTGCGATCAGCTCCGGGTTGTGCAATCCGCACTGGGTTGTGCCCCGATACTTGTACAATTCAACCCAATACCCGGCCCAAGCAACCACTAGCCCAAAGACTTGTGCGCTCCAAACTAACTTGTGCGGCTAGGATTTGTGTGATCAGATTGGTTTGGATTGTGCGACTCACACCACACCCGGCCCAAATATCTTGTGTTACCCAGCCCAATAGTATACGACCCTATCATTTGTGCGATGCAACTAAATCAGCCCAGCATGTATACTCGGCCCAACATAACCTCTTGTGCGACTGAAGACATCTTGCGCGACCAAGATGTCTTGTGCGACTAGTTTTATTATCCGGTTATTATGGAAATTGGTTACACAACTATTATCTTGAAATCAATTACCACGTTTCCTTTTATTTGACCAATCAACAAGATAACAGTTTTATGCATACTTAATGTTCGATCAAATCCATTAATATGGACTCTAAATATCATAATAATCATCATCATGAGTTTATAGTTTTACATGCTCTTACCCATTAATTCATATAATCATTCATCCCTATATTCTCATAACAATATCCTAGTGAATAACATAACAGATTACCCTGTGAACATTATTAATACTTAGCACCATGTAAATTGAGAATATGGATTAATCGTTTGAATAATTTCTAAGTCACGTGAACCGGTTTAAGATCGCCAAAATCATCGAACCATCATAACCTAAAGACTCTATCATCGCACAATTCACCAATAAGTTTACACATATGCCAGACAATCAAATAATCAACAAAAATACAGCCGCATATGATCAAAACACTTGCATCAAAACATATATACATACCCTAAATCATCAATCAACGACATGATCAATCATAACAAAGAAAAACTCGATTAAGAGGGTGATTACTAACCAAAGAGCCGAGTAGATTAGCCTTGCACGAGGTGGGTGACTTCGGGTAAGGGCTGGCGTTCCGTTCCAAGGGAAACCGAGAGAGAGGTGATTAGGGTTGATATGTGTTTTGTGGTTTTACCAATTATGAGAGTCAAAACCCACCTAATGGGTATGTGTATTCACAAAAGGGGAAGTGGGCCGAACCCTCAATGGGCTGCCCCATGATCCGAGCATAAACAATACGGCCCAAACGGGCTTGTGCGGTTGAACGGGTATTGTGCGGTTCGGGTTGGGCTCGATTAACATACGCACACATATTACATTGCACATAGTCATAACAATCGTACATTCAATAATCATAACGGTTCACATAAGCACGTAACGTTACAGAAAGTAGGTTCAAATTACGAGTTGTCACAGCCAATATGACACAATTACAAGTTCCTAACATTTACTTGGTGGAAGTAATTGTTATAAGTTAACGGGACTTTACGATTTCCCTTTAGATGCCTTTAATAAAGAGAATACCAAGAGTTTATAACCAACCATGATTTATGATCGTAATTATAGATCATTAGTGATAGTAGTCATGGTTTATAAATAGTTATATAAAGAACTCTTTTAAGAACACCAATACAAATAAAAATACTAAAATTCTCTCTAAGGTGATCCATCAACCCAAGACATCATAACGGGAATCATGGCTTCATCATCATCGTCTGCGAAGATAATCATTCCGACAAGTAAGTGCCTATAATTTCATGTTCATAATTATGTAAGGCTTGAATAAACATGATTAGGGTTCTATGTTTTTAACCCATTTTCAAAGATATAATCAACATATATGTTCCTAGACCCAACGCCCCGCTTGCGGTATGCGCATATAATGTATATATGTGTGGGCCGTTGGGGGGCAAAGTGAAAGTGCACTAATTTTAACGTTATTTTACTAATTTCGTGAAAATAACGTTAAAAGTTGAGGACGGTTAAACATGCATCACGTGGTGGCGTTGATAGCTAAAAGACAAAAGGGTACATGCACTAATCGGTATTTGTCCCGATTGCTGAGTGTTATTTGCCTTATGTCCAAGGCTTGATGCAAAACTACTATCGAGCTGGGGGTCTCACCGGAAGCAGCCTCTCTATTCCTACTGGGTAGAGGTAAGGCTGTCTACATCTTACCCTCCTCAGACCCTACCTTTGCTTTGCTATTGATGGGATTTACTGAATATGATGATGATGATGTTCCTAAACCCACAACAACCATGACCGACTCAATATTTTTGAAAGACTAAAGCGAACTCTAAAAGTCGGGATTTTTTTTTATCATGGGTCTTATGCTAAGTAATAAACTAAAATCAACAAACGTGTCTTATTTTTTATTTGGCAAACTAAAATCAATAAACGTGCCTTATTTTATATTTGGAGAAGTTGAAGTATCACTTTCTCATGAGACCAGAAATATAGTCCAATAGCCTAATGTCAGTACATGTACATGCTGAACACTATTCCTAACGTTTGTTTTTTAACAGAAGGATAACAGAAGGATAATGTCAATATAAAAGGCAAGAAACCTACAATCACTTTCATCATAACTCTTTTTACTCGTAGCATATAAACAAATATGAAGAACCTAAGGGTGAAGGGAGTGGTGCGGTGAAGTCATCGGCAAACCAGTTTGCCGAGCGGCAACACCGGCGCCGACATGTTTTCCCGCGCGGCAAACATGTGAAATCGGCAACATCTCATCGATCGACAAAGAAGAGAGAGATGATGCTGATGATGATTGGATGATGATTGGTGTCTTGTTTTCTGTGTAACGGCTATATAGCCGGTGGAACAGGTGCGGCGGCGATGGGCGGAGCCACGGCGGTGTTGGTGGCGGCGAGTGGCTGATGATGCTGATGATGATTGGATGATGCTGATGATGATTGGATGATGCTGAAGATGGAGGTGGAACCGGTGGTGGTGCCGTGGTGGTGGCGAGTGGTGATGGTGGCGGTGGAGGTGACTGTGGTGGAGTGGAGGCCGTTGTGATGTGTGTGTGTTTTGACCGGTGACCTGAGCTCGAGGGTAGGAAAAAAATAAAGGTCTGGGTTTTCACTTGTGGGTGCTAGGGTTTTCTTTGAAGGTGATGGGTATTTGTGGAGGGTAGGAAAAAAATAAAAAAAGAATAAAAAAAGTTTGCCACTTTTAAGTGTTTACACCACTGCCAACACTTTTCACCAAAGTTTAAACTCTTCACACTTGCTGACATGGCACACTCTGATTGGTCCATTTTAAAGTTTGCCACTTTCACCTGTTTAACCACTCCCTTCACCCTAAGGGATAAGTAATTAAAAAACAAAGCCTCACTCTATGCAATGGTCATTATTGCTTGTGACCTGTAAATCAATAATAGCAGTAATAAAAGCATTAGCACTAACCTGGTTAAGCAATAAAATCATTATCTTTTCCTTTACTTTGGTATATTATTACTTTCACTACTAATTACTAATCTTATATACGGTTTCTACAAATCAACCAAAAAAATAATAATAATAAAACCCATAAAGAAGAGATTAAGCAATAAAGAACAAGTTCCATCAAATTAAGTCATTAAGCAAGCAAGAACAGTGAATGAAGATTGTTACTAACCTGTTATCAAACTGAATAAAAGCCAAAAAGGAAGAAGTAGGTTCCATCAGAGTTTAAGACCTTAAAAAAACACTCAGAAGAGGATTAAAGATCATCAATCTTTGGGAAGGGCATACCGGTTATTAATTGTGTCGATTGATTTTCAAAAAAATAGCAGCCATCTCGCATCTCGATGAATTGAGTGTGTTGAATTGTAAATTGATTTGCCGCTTCAACGCTGGATGGATATAATCTGCAAGGCCTTTTTTACTAAACTTTAAATCTTCAATATATCTATAATTTGTTTTTTAAAATAAACTAAAATCAATAAACGTGCCTTATTTTCTATTTGGTAAACTAAAATAAAAAAATTTGCCTTATTTTCTATTTGAACACTATTCCTGGCGTTTGGTTTTTTATTTAAAAAAAATGGATAGATACTGAGGCCTTACTTTTAGGGAGACCCGAAGCTCTAGCTTGGGTTAGTTATTCATTGAAGCCGGATGGATATAATCTGTAAGGCCTTTTATATAAAAGGTGGTGGATACACTTGTAAATGTCTTATTAGATTTTTTATATTCAATTATTAGTTCTTATCAATTATACAATTGGTCCTAATTAGTTATGAACTTTATTACTCGATGATCCTTGTGGTATGAATTTTTACAAGCTAATGATGTAAAAATTATTAGCAAAGACAAAACCTTTAAATATTTGGGTTTGTAAGAGGGAGGTTTTCAATTCAAGTACCACATACAACAAGGATTAAAACAATTTTGTCGCTAAAAAAGTGGGTATGAAATATTCATTTTACCCCTGCTAAAAAACAAAAGATAAGAAAAATATAAAAAATGATTATATTATTAATAAACTTTAAACAGGCCCATTTTTTGTTTATCTAAACATATACTAATCGCGAAACACTCTTCTGGTGGTCTGAAAATTTGGTGATTTGGGGAGCTGACGAGGCAATATCAATGTTTGTTTTATATTTATATAATTGGAAGGAATGGTGGAAAGAATATGATGAAACGACAGCGCGTTGAGGATATGCTTGTCCATGGTGCCGGAGTTGGCTCGGTTGGTGGTGCGACGATGAGTAGGTTAAGTTTTAGGGTTCTGACTAGCTGCAGGGGATGATGGACAACGATGGTGGTGCGACAATGAATTGATTCTTGTTTTGTTATGGGGTTCCGGCCAACGACAAGGGAAGGTGGACGGCGATGGCTGTGTGTGGCAGAGGAATAGTGGTGATGGAAATTTGGGTAGAATGGTGGGGGTTGTGGTGGAGAGGGAGAGAGAGTAGTGGTGGTGTTGGTTGTTTACGAAGGTGAGGTGATGGTGGTGGTTTGTGAGGGTGGGGGTGGTAAGGTGGGGGGAAGAAGAAGGGTAGGAATGGGGAGGGGTTATGACAAAATTAAGCTTAAATAAAAAATGACGCCCATTTAAATTTTATTATTAATATAATCATTTTATAATCTTTTTGTCTACTTGCAGGAATGAAACGGACATTTCATACTCACTTAATTAATAGTTTTAACGACGTTAGCTTGTAAGGACCATCATAGTTACAATATACATATTATAAGGATCATCGAAACTAAATGTTTAATTATTAAACGATGAGGAACAACAATGCAGTATCTGAAAACACAAGGACTAACTAAGCATTTAACTTGTTTTTTCTTTAACCTTGTCATAGCACAAGGACCTTTCTACTACTATATTAAAAATGCCTAGGATCACAATCTTGAACAAGCAAAAATATAAAAAGACTTTTTCGGCATAGTGTTTTAAATTTTTAGGCACAGTGTTGTACAAAAGCGTTATCCTTAATTTAAAACAACACACCTAAAAAGTCTTTTTACACTTTTTAGCCAAATTGGCTGTTTAGCCCATCGTGTATCCTTATACATATATTTATACTATATTATAATGCTTATAAGAATGACTAAGAGTAATTTTCATATTATTAAGAGTTGAGATATCACACCTCAACCGATGGCAGAAACATCAGAGTGAGACGAAAACGAGATTGCAAGAGACTTTATAACGACTATTTGCGACAAGTGTTTAATAATCAAAATTTCATTTCATACTAAGGTAATGTACATCATTTGAAAACAAATACAACAACTTGAACAAGAACAAAATACAATAACAAGTATAGAATTTAAAAGTGGGTTTCTAGTCATCCTACTAGATTCCATTTATCAGCATCATTATCAATTTCTTGCAATACGTATTAAAGTACATGTCAACACATAAAGTATTGGCAAGCATACAAGTTTGAGTATTATCATAAGTATAAATATTTTAAACAAATCCACATGACATAATTGTAATCTAAGACTTAACACAACAATGCTAGCATGCAACTTATAATTGTCAACCCCAAGTTTCCTGTTAGCTTATTCTTGTCGTAGCAATGATAAGACCGTTTTGTTTAACTTAACATGACCTCAAGAATACGAGCGGTGCGTTAATCCTATAACGCTATACATGTTAAGGGAGGCTTGTACGAAGTTAATGACAAGTATAAAGCAAATAAGTTTCTAGCATGTTCTGAATTCTAGTACCATGTATCAAGCATGTATATTGGATTGTTTGTTGGTAAGAATGTTTGTATGTGTATGTGTGCGTTTTAATAAGGAGTATGGATTGCACCCAAAGTGACAAAAAGTAAAAGGGTCATGTACACTCACGGTTTTCCTAAGCTTTTCGATGAAACACGAGTTGACGAGTTGATGAGAGTGGAGCACCGAAGTGACCCTACATTGGGGAAACGAAGGTGTATGAGTATTCGGAGTTTGTGGAGAGTTTGGATTCGGAATTAAGTATAAAAAGTATATGTACACGAAAATATATCTTGTCTGAATACTCATGTGGACATTAAGTTTGTATGTGTTTTCATGGGTCCTAATTTACCCATTAGAATCACAAACGAGGAGTCTAGAACGAAGATAATATAATGTAAGTTCATGACATCTAACCATAATCCTGTTAGTATCAAGAATTCGGTTAAATATATATATTATTTATTATATTGCATAGTCCGTCACGTATCATCATGTATTGTCATGTAGTCAAGCACGGAGGTAGGATTAACCTCATTATATGATTCACCAAAGCACAAAGTCATCAACTTAGTTGATGACCCAGTTGGTCATGAATGAAGATAAAAATACAACTAACTAATTTGTCAAGTAGCCAAGTAAGAATAACCTGGGCGTGTCATACCCAACATGGCAAATGTTGGAGGCGATGTAAGGTAATGTTACTTTGATTATTGGAAGCTACTTGAGACGAACACAAAAAATTAAGCAAGTGAGGTAGTGGAACAAGTTTGGAGAGCCAAGGCTTCTATGGTTCACACATTACTGATACACAAGTCTTCCAACATTGAAGGTTGGAAGCTTGGATGGTTTCAACACTTAGAACATTTTGGGCAGAATTTTAAAGAAGTTTTTGAGTCTTATTTCTTGGTGAAATCCACCAGACACAAACCCACAACTATAAGCTAAGTTAAGAGCAACGTGGGTACAAGATTCCACTAAGTTTTAAGCATTATATAGAAGAAACAAAAAGATAAATTAGGGTAAAATTTTATGCTACGTTGTACCTCAAATATGGTGAGGTTCCACCTTAGTTTGCCATGGCAAACTTGTGGAAAACTTTCTAGAGGTTGCCCAAATAGTTTGAAAGAAGATTAGAAGAAGAAAGGTGAAGAAAAGTGAATGAAAACTCACTTAGAACACTTGAAGGTATTCTTCCTTACTTGGAATTCTTGAGAGGATAAGAGAGTTTGGGAGTAGATTAGTGTGTGGAAAGTGTTTAGGATGTGGTTGAGGCTTGTATTTATAAGTGGGGATTAGGGGTTGGGAGTTAATGAAGGTGGAAGGTGTTGGAGGAGAAAGAAGGTGGGGAAGGATGAAATATGATTGGCTTAAAAAAGTGTGGAAGGTGATTGGAGGAGAAAGGAGGTGGAAAAGCTTTTGGTTTTGCTCTCTTTTAGTCCTTACACTTTGTAACTAGGTTATTTTATGCCGTTTTCTTGTATTTTAATGTGTTTTTAGGTATCGAAAGTGTATTTTAAGTCTCGGTTTTACGTATAAATGTGTATTTAAAGATTTGATGGAGAGTGTGAAACCCGGGTGTTAAAGTGTTTACATTACGTGTCTTAGTGCATTTTAGGCGGTTATATAACTCAAATGTGATAACTACGAGTTCGTGTGGGTTTTACAGGTTAACCCTCTAAATCGGTAAAGTTGGAGGGCCTGGAGGTGAAATGGAACGAGCATGGATGATGAGCAAGATATATCACATCGTTCGGAAGTTGTTCGGGTCGAAAAAGTAACTTAGATGCATAAGAAACACGAAACAATGATGTACAGGGGCCTGATTGTCATTATATGAAAGTTGACGCATGAATACAAAAAGGTTTCCAGCATGTGTGGAACGTAAGGTACGGCTTTGAAGCGCAGGTTTTGGTCAGCTGAAAACAAAAGTGGTAGTGGATTTGGACCGTAACCTACGGTTTTAATTCGTAGGCTACGGTTGAAAGTATAAGGCAGCAATGCACATGTGACTTGTTTGTAAAAAAAGATTAAATGTTTTTAAAACCCTAGCGCATAGAAGCAGGCGGTGACTTATTGAAAATTGGAAGACTTTCATGGGAACATGTGGGGGATTAATTATTTTTCATGATAAATATCAATCTCATCATCATATATACACGTCATTAAGGAAAACAACATGTGAAGGGCAGCCAACACACTTAGACTTTTGGGGGGCTACTTGTTGGACGATCTTGGGACACATAAAAGTCAGCCATCATCTTTATTCTAGATACACAATTTTTGAGGAGAGGCAATCATCATTCACACAAACTTGGTGGATTATTTATTCATCCATTAATTTAGGTAACTTTTATAGCCACTTTTCCAAGCCTTCAGTGCTCTCCAGCTGGCTTCTATTAGCTTCACATTAAGTTACCTGAAATGCGTTTTAAAAAGATTTTTATCAGCAAGAAATACTGGCGAGTGCTTCCCAGTTTAATCAAAACAGTTTTATCACTTTACAATATTGAGGGCATCTGCAATTACATTTGTTTATATCTATCCAATTACCCCTTTTCTGGTATCGTCAATCTTGACCTGTGGTCATGCTACTATTCCAATAGTAACGAGTTTCAAGTATTGTATACAAAACCCCAACATACCGGCAGTAATTGTAGAATCACAAATACTCAATTACTGTTAAGTGTTATTTAAAACATTTGAGGTTTTGGTAAAAAATTTTGATTCAAAAAATATACTTACAAAAAGGTGACAAAAAGAGAATGTACTCACATTGTTTACTTAGGTAAAACTAAAGCTTCCTGGTGTATCTCCTGGTTATTATCTATTAAAATTAAACAATGCACACGTGTTAGTAAATAACCCAGATCACATTAACCGTACAACTCGAGACAGAACTCCAATGACTGAGTCAGGCAGAACCTTGACATGCATTACGGAGTCCTAGTTCAATTGGGTGTAACACGAGACAGAACTCCAATGACTGAGTCAGGTAGAGCCTTGACATGCGTTACAGAGCTTTAAATCAATCGTGTAGGGTAACAAATAGGATTATAATACTTACAACGAGGCAGAGCTTCGCTTATAGGGGTATTATATCCCGAGTATTTAGACTATTAGAGACTGAGAGAGAATATCATAATTTGAACGAGAATCAAATGAGCTCTCGACTTCCTTTTATAGGATGATCGGACATCGAGTCGCGGCCCGCGACTCCTTTGGCTTCGGCCTTCGCGGCCCGCGAGAGCCTGCGTGGCAGTTATAGCTTTAGCCAGTCATTGGCATAGCTTTGTTGTGTCACTGGACACGTGGCGCAATGCAGTGTCGAGCAAGCAAAGGGGCTCGCGCCCCGCGAAAGACCCATAGGGATGGGTCGCGCCCAGCAAGGACACCGTATTTGGGTTTTTATTTGATTTTCATAAATATAAAGGTATTTCGGGCCTTTTAACACGTATATGAGGTATATAAGGAACGTTTAGGGTCACGTTAAGGGGTCTATAGGAGGGTTGTTGTCTCCTCCCCACCTTGTTTTAGATATCGTCCTCGAGGTCTACTAGAACAGGTGTGGGTATTTCCTTTGCATTTCTAACTCGAGCTCCCAAGTGTATTTTGGTCCTCTCTTGGAATCCCATTTCACTTTGACTAGAGCTAGTCTCTTGTGTTTGAGATTCTTGATCTTTCTATCTTCAATCTGAATAGGTTTCTCTACAAACTTAAGTTTCTCCTTTACCTCTATGTCCATTAGAGGTATCACTAAAGATTCGTCTCCTAAGCATTTCTTGAGATTACATATATGAAACACATCATGTATTCCTGCCATTTCCTCTGGCAGTTGTAGCTGATAAGCTACAGGTCCTATCCTTCTAATAATCTCAAAAGGTCCAACATACCTGGGGCTTAACTTTCCTCTTTTAACGAATCTAACTATTCCTTTCCATGGAGAAACTTTTGTCAATACCTTATCACCTACTTGAAATTCCAAGGGTTTTCGTATGTTATCTGCATAACTCTTTTGACGATCTTGCGCTGCTTTTAGTCGTTCCTTGACTTGAATTATCTTATCCGTTGTTTCTTGCACTATCTCTGGTCCAGATAATTGTTTTTCTCCAATTTTTGCCCAACAGACTGGAGTTTGGCACTTTCGTCCATAAAGTGCTTCAAAAGGTGCAGTATTAATACTCGTATGATAGCTGTTATTGTAGGAAAATTCTATTAATGGTAAATGGTCATCCCAATTTCCTCCAAAATCCAAAATCAATTACACAGGCTCTAAGCATATCTTCTTTTGTGTGTATTGTCCTTTCGCTTTGTCCGTCCGTTTGAGGATGATAAGCTGTGCTTAGATTTAACCTGGTTCCCATTGCTTTTTGGAAACTTGTCGAAAAATGAGAAGTAAAATGGCTATCTCTATCAGATACAATAGATAAAGGAATTCCATTTAATGAAACTATTTCATTTACATATAGCTTGGCTAACTGTTCCATACTGAAAGTTTCCTTCATTGGTAAGAAATGAGCAGATTTGGTTAATCTGTCAACAATCACCCAGATTGTATCATTACCTTTTCGTGTCTTGGGTAATTTGGTAACAAAGTCCATTGTTATCAATTCCCATTTCCATATTGGCATTTCTAGTTGTTGTAATAATCCTGAGGGTTTCTGATGTTCAGCCTTAACATGTGAACAGGTCAGACATTTAGCAACATAGTTGGCTATATCCTTTTTCATTTCTATCCCCCAGAAATTCTTTCTTAAATCTCGATCCATCTTATCACTACCGGGATGTATCGTATATTTAGACTTATGGGCTTCTTCTAGAATTCTGTGGCGTAGGTTTCCTTGTTTAGGTATCCACATCCTTTTTCCTATAGAACTTTCAAATTCCATCTGATCCTTGTTCTAGTTCCTTAATCATTCCTTTCAAACCTTCAGCATCGTCCTTGAATGTTGTTTCCTGTATCTCTCTAATTTGCTCATTTAAATCTATCTGCAGATTTAGTTTAAGAGAGCGTATTCGTTTCGGCTTTTCATGATACGTTCGACTTAAAGCATCAGCAACTACATTAGCCTTTCCTGCATGGTACTGGATATCACAATCATAATCACTAAGAATTTCCATCCAGCGTCTCTGTCTCATATTTAATTCCTTTTGCCCCAAGATATACCTTAAACTCTTATGATCCGTGAAGACAAAAAATTTACTTTCATAAAGATAGTGTCTCCAAATCTTAAGGGCAAAAACTATGGCTCTTAACTCTAGATCATGGGTTGTATAATTCTCTTCATGTTTCTTAAGTTGTCTAGAGGCATAAGCTATAACCTTTTGACGTTGCATCAACACACATCCATATCCTAACTTAGACGCATCACAATAGACTATAAAGTCTTTAGTTCCTTCTGGTAATGCGAGTATGGGTGCATTGGTTAACCTTTGCTTAAGAATTCTAAAGGCTTCTTCCTGTTTTGGTCCCCATTCAAACTTAACTGATTTGCAGGTCAGTTTGGTTAATGGAATGGCTATTCTAGAAAAATCTTGGATAAATTGTCTATAATATCATGCCAGTCCAAGAAAACTTCTTACTTCTGTTGGTGATTCAGGGACTTTCCATTTGGTAATCGCCTCTATCTTTGTGGGATTCACATGAATTCCTTCATGATTAACCAGATGTCCAAGGAATTGCACTTCTTGTAACCAAAATTCACATTTTGAGAATTTAGCATAAAGCTTCTCTTTGCTCAATAATGTCAGAAGTGTATGCAGATGCGCTGCATGTTCCTCTTTACTCTTAGAGTAAATTAGAATATCATCTATAAAGACAATTATGAATTTATCCAGGTATGGTTTACATATCCTGTTCATCATGTCCAAAAATGCGGCTGGGGCATTGGTTAAACCAAATGCCATGACGGTAAATTCATAATGACTGTACCTTGTTCTGAAAGCAGTTTTAGGAATGTCCTCTTCCTGTACTTTTAGTTGATGATATCCTGAGCGTAAATCGATCTTAGAAAAGAATCGAGTTCCTTGAAGTTGATCGAACAGATCATCGATTCTCGGTAGTGGGTACCGATTCTTAATCGTAACCTTGTTCAATTCTCGGTAATCAATGCACATACGCATTGATCTGTCTTTCTTCTTAACAAACAACACCGGTGCTCCCCACAGTGATGAATTAGGTTGTATAAAACCTTTTTCAAGAAGTTCGTCCAATTGTTTCTTCAGTTCCTGCATCTCCATTGGTGCTAATCGATATGTCGTCCCTGGTATTAGGTGAATTCTAAATTCAACTTCTCTATCAGGCGGTAATCCAGGTAACTCTTCTGGAAAAATGTCTGAGAATTTAGATACTATAGGAATATCTTTTAATTCTTTTCCTTTAGTGTTAATGATTATGGAAATCATATACACTATTCCCCTTTCCTTTTCCTTTCATAACTTGCAGCTTTCATCACAGAGATGAATTTTGTCAACCGGTTGGTTTATCTCCTTTGATTGTGATCTTTTCACCACTGGGTGTACTTACCGGTACTGACTTTTGATCACATAAAATACTGGCACGATTGGCTACCAACCAATCCATTCCTGATACAACATCGAATCCGGCTAGATTCGTTGGGTAAAGATTAGCAAAGAAATGATGGTTCAGGATTTCTACTCTTGATTCCTGCAAGATTTCACTAATCTTAATGGATTCTCCGTTTGCCGTTTCCACCAGACAATCTTGTCGGAGTTTGGTTAAGGGTTGGTCGAGAAGTTTGTAGAAAGATGTATTGATAAAACTTTGGTTTGCACCAGAGTCAAATAATACTTTGGCAAAAATATCGTTAACTAAAAACGTACCGGCAATCACATCTGGAATCATCTTAAGCTTCTTCAGCTGTTAGA
Organism: Helianthus annuus; assembly: GCF_002127325.2. Taxonomy (NCBI): domain Eukaryota; kingdom Viridiplantae; phylum Streptophyta; class Magnoliopsida; order Asterales; family Asteraceae; genus Helianthus; species Helianthus annuus. Next base: position 16,420,244 of record NC_035437.2, on the reverse strand, counting down.
ACGAATGCTCTGGCATTCTTCTTGGGTCCTTTAGCTGTCCCTTCGCTTTGTTGGTTGCTGCTAAAGCTAGTTTCAGACAGTTAGGTTTGATGTGCCCAGTTTCTCCACAATTAAGGCATATCATTTTATGATTTAGGAACTTATTGGCGAATTGTTCCTTTTCATGTGGAGGACAAAATTTTCTTTCAACTATCTCTTTCAAGTTAGTCCATTCCATACTATAAACTCTGTTACTTCCGCTAGACTGGAGAATAGTATTCCACCATTCTAAGGCTGCATTTTTGAAAAGATTAGAAGCAAACATAATCTTATCTTCATCTGCACATTTACTTATTTTTATGACTGCTTCTGTCTTTTCTATCCAGCGCAAGGCTGAAATGGCTTCTTCTTTGCCTGAGAATTCTATTGGTTTGCAGGCCAAGAATTCTTTATAAGAACAACCGTACGAGACGGTTCTTCTTCTTTTAGGAATTGGAGCTTGGATTATTGGTCCGTTATTATCGTTCACACTGTGACTTGGTTCAGTGTGTTGGCGTTTACTTCCATTTGCAGATTTATTATTTTCTGCTTCTTTAACAGTCTTGATAATATAAGGCATAGCATCTATAATTCCTTACTACTATATGTTGGATGTCACTATTATCTATTTGTTTTCCGTTATTCTCATTATTCGAGTTTTCCTGATTTACTTCGTTGTCCATCTGAATTGTAAACATTTATCAGGTATTAATTATCATAGAATAAGACAATCACACAAACAGATTGATAAAAAACGTCGAACATTACAACTTTACATATCTATATATATGCGTCGATTACAAACTACAACTGAAAACTAAATACACTAATAGTTATGCATCGATATCTATTTTAGTCTATCTATTTTAGTTTTTTTTTATCAAAATACAAAGTTACAAACATATCTAGGTATTATTCTAGGTGTCATTCATCCAGTATTGCATTTCATTCTCATCATATTTCTAAACTAGTTTGTCTCCTATCTGTCGAATTCTATTCCCTTCGTTCACTAAATTTTCGCCATACTGACGGAGTTCCTGCACACATTCTCGACTCATTGGTGGGTTTAACGGTGGTTCTGGCACGGGTTCTTCGGGAGTATATAGGGCCGAGTACGATCTATTGTCGTCTAACCATGGATAATTTTCTGAAGAGATTGGGGTTGGGATTCTAGGTAATTCGTTAGGGTCGAATGCAGGTATCGAGAATTGGTTTTCCTGGTTTGGTTCTAGTATTTGTTGGTCTGGGAATAAGGGTAACAGTGGTGGTTCAGCTATTTGGTTTAGGTTAGAGTCTACTGCGGTAGTGGCTAGCATATGGAAATCTACCATCTATCTAGTTCCTCTTCGCATGGTAGCCTATTGACTGCTTCCTGAGTTTGGGCCTTCACTTCCCTATTAGCTTTTACTATCGCTCTTTGTTGTTGTAATTTCTTCATCCTCTTTCTTCTCTCATGCGCTCCCCTATTAAACCATCCTCTCTTTTTAGAAGGGAAGGGTTCCTCAGACTGTGCCTTAAAAATAAATATTCCTCAGTATCAGCTGAGTATCCTGAGGGGTTTGGCTGAGATGAGGTTCCTTCATCCTTTGGGGAACTAGCTAAGTGACGCTAAGTGTCAGATGTACCTTGTTCACTCATACTGTAAACTAACAAATAGTCAAATAACACCAAACAATAATATACACACTTACACATAATTATTTACTAACACAGATTTTAAGTGTCAGTAGAACACTTCATTGGCTTAAACCAGTGGCTGTAGCTCTGATACCACCTTCTGTCGCAACCCCCAACCCCTGCCCCGGGAAGTGGGCGGCCGCGACACGCAGAGCTGGTGGTATCGGTGTTTATTAATTTGGCAGCGGAATACATCAGGACCATAGTTAGGAAATATTTTTATCAGAGTTAAACACCAAACTTATTATAACAAATAAATGGGATAAAACCCAAGTTTCTATTACAATATGTTTATAGGGATAAATCCTAGTTTATTGAAAACAAAACTCCTTTTTATTTAGTTAACTTTTATAGCCACTTTTCCAAGCCTTCAGTGCTCTCCAGCTGGCTTCTATTAGCTTCACATTAAGTTACCTGAAACGCATTTTAAAAAGATTTTTATCAGCAAGAAATACTGGCGAGTGCATCCCAGTTTAATCAAAACAGTTTTATCACTTTACAATATTGAGGGCATCCGCAATTACATTTGTTTATATCTATCCAATTACCCCTTTTCTGGTATTGTCAATCCTGACTTGTGGTCAGGCTACTATTCCAATAGTAACGAGTTTCAAGTAATGTATACAAAACCCTAACATACCGGCAGTAATCGTAGAATCACAAATACTCAATTATTGTTAAGTGTTATTTAAAACATTTGAGGTTTTGGTAAAACATTTTGACTCAAAAAATATACTTACAAAAAGGTGACAAAAAGAGAATGTACTCACATTGTTTACTTAGGTAAAACTAAAGCTTCCTGGTGTATCTCCTGGTCATTATCTATTAAAATTAAACAATGCACATGTGTTAGTAAAATAACCCAAATCACATTAACCGTCGACTCGAGACAGAATTCCAATGATTGAGTCAGGCAGAGCCTTAACATGCATTACGGAGTCCTAGATCAATCGGGTATAAAACGAGACAGAACTCCAACGATTGAGTCAGGCAGAGCCTTGACATGCGTTACGGAGCTCTAAATCAATCGTGTAGGGTAGCAAATAGGGTTATAATACCTACAACGAGGCCGAGCTTCTCTTATAGGGGTATTATATCCCGAGTGTTTAGACTATTAGAGATTGAGAGAGAATATCAAAATTTGAACGAGAATCAAATGAGCTCTCGACTTCCTTTTATAGGCTGATCGGACATTGAGTCGCAGCCCGCGACTCCTTTGGCTTGGGCCTTCGTGGCCCGCGAGAGCCTGCGTGGCAGTTATAGCTTTGGCCAGTCATTGGCCTAGCTTTATTGTGTCACCGGACACGTGGCGCGAGGACACCGTATTTGGATTTATAAGTTCGGATTTATAAGTTCGGACATATTGTGTCACCCCGCGAAAGACCCATAGGGATGGGTCGCGGACCGCGAGGACACCGTGTTTGGATTTTTATTTGATTTTTATAAATATAAAGGTATTTCGAACCCTTTAACGCGTATACGAGGTATATAAGGAACGCTTAGGGTCACGTTAAGGGGTCTATTGGAGGGTTGTTATAGTATGCGCAACAATTATGTGCGGATCCCCTATAAAATTCATAAGTTCGGATCTATATAAAATTCATAAGTTCGGACACTTAAAGATTTATAAGTTCGGACATATTCAAGGATCAATGTGTGGACCTGATTTTTTTATAACAAGTTCGGACATATTCAAGGATCAATGTACGGACAAGATTTTCTATCTCTTTCAACATATTCATTGAGTGGTATTAATTATCCACTTTCTTTTGTTGGTTTTACATATCCCAGTTTTAATAAAACCCAACTATCATAAGCATACGCTTTTACCCAACCCTCAAATCTGTCTTTCCGCCAGTTATAATCCTCAATATTCATTAGTCTTGGTGGTTTCTGATGATTTCCGTACACGTTATCATAGTTCAAACTTTCTGATATTGCATTTGAAATGTTCTTTGTCGTAGACGTTGTTTCGGACGTGAAAGCATTGTAAAACTCGTTGTAAAACTCCTCTTCCATGATCTTGATGTACTAGAACAACCTGCAAACAATCAACAAACATATCAAATAACTTTGAAAATCACACAACAATGAATTCTTAGTTCGCGCGGATGAGGTTTCCAGGTTCACACGGATGGACCCTTTGTTGGTCCGTGTGAACTAGGGTCAGAAATAGTGAACCTTGTTTTTGGTTGATTCGTGAGGATATATATCCGTGCGAGCTCACAAAATCAAAACCTGATCCGTGCGTGACATCAGCCAGTTCATGTTGTCAAAATTTTTATGAATTTTCAAAAATTTTTGATTATTTCGTTTGAATTTTGATCTGAAACTTTATAGGATTGTTTAAAACTGATTTTCGCACAACTTGTTGAAAAATCAGTCAAATTCAATCGTGAATTCGACGTTAATCTGTGTTTTAAAGTTGAAAAGAAGTGTAGAAGATGAGTAGAAGAAGAAATGATGAAATTCAGATGAAATCAGCTCTCAATTGGATGAATTCAGCTTGTTTCTTGTGTCTTCAGTCCTTGCAATCAAGCTGTAACGCCCTGCTTTTTCATACTTTCCATAATTAGAAAGCTTGCCTTGTAATGCTATTTTTGGAAATCTTGTATTATTGTAGTCGTCTTTTCGTTGTAAAATCCGAGACTTGGATCATAAATAAAATTCGTATTTCTTTAAATTCACCATCTACATATTCATACATGTTCATACGTTCGAATTCATTGTACATCGAATCCTTATTTGTAATTCATACTTATACTTATTCACGATGCATGTCTATGCTTGTCCTTATATTGTTGATACCTAAAAACCCCTAATAATATGCTTATTTATACAACGGTTAATCATCTAATATGTGACATATACTTGTCACTTACAAACATGTTACATACTTGTACATTACACTTTTTACCTAGTTAAATCATGTTTTATTTCATATTTCACCTTGTTACAAGTTAGGGGAAACATTGTTGCATATTATTACACAACTTAATTAACAAAATTACTCATTATAATGTTTTAAAAATAAAAAAAAATAAAGAAATATGGCAGCCCCAATTCAGCAAAATTCATCCCCATATAGTTGGGTTTTGTGGGCTAGTTTCAAGGTGTAACCCCTTCTAAACACTTCCAAAGCCCAACCCATTGAAACCCTAATCCTTCCCCCTATAAATACCACTTATAACCAGCCTCCCTACCACTTTTGCAACACTAAAAACTCTCAAAACATCCTCCAAACCGTAGCTGAAAGCAAAGGTTCGAGCAGATTGACACCCCTTCACGAAAATGAGCATAACTCACTCAATTCTTATCCGATTCACTTGATTCTTTTTCCTACTTGCTTGGATAATCATGGGGTTCGATTCCTAGACTTCTCCTTGGAGAAATCAGACCTGGAAATGCCCCGAAATAGTCCATAAACTTTCTGTTTGATTTTTATGTTCTTCAAAACTTGTTTAAACCTATGCAACTTGTGTCTAACACATCTCATGCCTATGTCCTAATGCTTACAACTTATCCCATGGTTGGTTAAGCTTAAAAACAAGGTTGAGACATTTGAAATCCTAGGATTAAACCTCATAAACTTGGAGTTTTGTCTAGGGTTTCAACCCACAAATCATGTCAAACATAGTCTTTGATACATGAGTGATTATGGAACAACTTGGGTTGTCCAAACATACAATCCTCACATGATTTGATGATTTCTATTAGTTAGTTTACTTTACCTACATGTAATGACCTTAGTTCATGACCCTCCTTGGTTGTTTTTACATCAAGTGTAGTGGTGAACATCAAAGGGGTACCTAAATGGAAGCCTTGTCTTCCTACCCCATCCATGACACCCATGACTCAACTTGAGGTACCTAAATGAAGATGTAATATTCTACCTCTTACTTGAATACTTGAACATTTGGACTTAATAATATGTGTATATTATACAACCTAAATACTATCTATGTACACTCGAATCTTTGATGTTGAAATCATATTCATTTGTCAAAGTAGTAGGTTATCATCTAAGGACCTAAACCTTGTTATGATTCTTATGGGTGTTCAACTCATGAAATCATTATAACCCTTGTGGTTACCAAGTGTCATACAAGTGTTATGTGTGAAGATGAATATTTTGAAATAATATTTTCATGTCACTTTCATTCCGAATCTCGACTCTAAACATGCTTGAACTTAAACCTTTACGCATTCAACCTTCCAACCTCGTCAACTTTATCACATTGGATAGTCGGAAAACATATGCAAACTTTGTGAGTATACTCGTATTTCCCCCTTTTAACTTTTACCACTTTTGGGGTGTAACATGTTTATCTATCAACAAACTTACACATGAACATTTTGCTTAAACACATGAACATTCCTACAACATGCTTGTATACGTGATGGCTTGATGCTTTAAACTTGGACTTATCTTATGTGTTGAATTTATCATTAACTTCGTACGAGCCAAACCGTGACATATGTAGCGCTATAGGATTAACGACCCGCCCCTTTATCTCGGTTATGTCATGAGCATATTGCGTTTCCTTGGTTTGATATGTTAGACACATACCATATTTAAAGGCTTATCTTGAATCACATGCTTGCTATGAGGAATTGTTCAAAAACTTATCTTTTGCTATGTATGTATCAAACTTGTATACTCGCCTTTGCTTTTGCATTGAACTTTATTTTAACATGTTACAGGTGGATGTTGACGATGCATGGAATCTAGTAGGATGCTTAGATACCCACTTAGAAAGAATTGTATTTGTATTGTATCATTTTATTATTCATGTTGTTGTACTTTGTTTCAAAACCTTGTACTTGATTCTTTAGAAATGAAATGAAATGATTATTTAAATACTTGTCACAATTATTAGCGTTATGATGTCTCGAGCAATCTTCACACTTCGTCTCATCCCGATGTTTCCGCCATTGGTTGGGGTGTGACAGATTGGTATCAGAGCCATAACTATAGGGAATTAGGAAAAGTAGGAATGCTTTCACCTAGCTATAGTTTAGAGCCTTATTCGTATGCTTTGCTTGGACTACTACATGATACTTTATTTGTTATTTATGCTCTTTTAGACATGTATGTTACTCGTGTGTAATATTTGACATGTTGTTCTTACGCATTAATGCTTGTTTTATTACGTGTTAACACTTGTTTCGTTGTTCGATTCTTTATGTGTTATCCTTGACATATTTCTCTATGTGTTAATACTTGTTTTATCATTTCATTATTTAAGTACCATTCTTGATATGCTTTCCTATGTGTTTATACTTGTTTGTGTATCTCCTTCGACATACACTTCCCTCATGCATTTTACTCGATTTTTTTTTCTTAAACTCGAAAACACTCATATTATACGAACGAGACGAGTTTACCAAAATAGGCGTGAAACCCACAATTTGGTAAACAACTCTCACCCCGCTTGATTCTATTTTTCGCACGAAATTCACCATTAAGTTAGGAGTGAAATCCACATCTTAACGGAAATTTCAAATCTCAAATTCTAGTGGACCCTCGTCGAAGAGTTGAAATTAAATTTTGACCCGACGAGTACCAACCACACTTAGGATACCAAATCGTCAAGTTAGGGGTGAAACCCGCACCTTGGCGACTAGTTCTACTCCTTGATATTTTTGTTAAATCCCGCCAAGTCTCGAAATTTCGATTGATTTGGGACATGTAGTAACCGGAAGGGTAAATACCGTTAACCGACTTGTCGGCGAGAGTATTTTACCTATTAGGCCAAAGCATGCTCCTCAAATTCAAAAGACTTTTCGACCACTTTGGTTAGTCAAAGTTCCGTTTGGAACACTCCAAACTTTGGTCAAACATGTGTTTCTATTGTTCATTTTATACGATGCAATCTTTCAACCTCGAGTTTACCTTTGATTTCTCTTTTCACACGCACAACATATCGAACCTTTTCGATACACTTATATATGCATGATTTTCATATAATTTAAATTCATATTCCTTGTAACAACTAGTGGAGATGTATCATCGAGATTGGAGTGACTTCCTTACCTTGACGATTGACTCCACCCCTCTTCCCTTAAAACGACCTCACCAACGAGTTAGAGGTGATTCCGTTACTTAGGTGACCGTTACCAAAACTTCTCTTTCGAAATATCTTGTTATGCAAACTTGATCATACTTTATACCCAAATTGTTTAATGTTATTTAAAAATACCCACTCATACAGATTTCGAAATACATTGTTTTATCAAACGTACTTTTTATTCTACAATCTATTTTCACTCAACTCATATACGCGAAATTCATAATCATGTCTTAAAACGTTTTATTGCTCGAACTTCAAAACCTTACGAAATGCTACCTATCAATTTAATCGGTTCAATGAAACTCTTGCCCATGAACTTCATATTCGACTTAATCACTAAAACACGCCCACCTTCTACTTTTAATCAAAATCCAACCAACCTTTCCCGAATACTTATAAGATCTTATAGAAGTTATATGATTGTTTTACCAAATACCCTTTCCAACACCAACAAATCAATTGTTATTTTATTTTTATTTCTAAGTCCTTTTGCTAAATTTCTCTTCTAAAGATCCTAGTTTTCACAAGGACCTCCTAAATTCATAATTTCTTATTTGATGAAACGAACTTACTTTTTAACGAAAACCTTTTTCCTACACCAATTTAAAAAACACGCGGGCAAGAAGTCTTCATGGGAACCGACAATCTTTGACTTACATGAAATTTTTTTTAACAAAAGTAGCATTTCAATCATTACAAAAATACATTATGCTTAACCAATTAGTACTTTATATCCTCTTACATACACAACTATATTCTACCCTTTCAACCAAGGTCAACCTAATTTTGATTCGATAAACTCAATGTTTCATTTAAATAACTATACATGGATATCATCGTACACATTTTGGTCGATACCTCGCGATAACATTATTTATATCATTCGTATTTACATACTCGACCTTTTGAATGTTTTATACACTTAGATCCATGGTGTCCCAACAAACACTATATACGCAATATTTATTTTTCATACCTACACCTATGTTCATACGTCTTATGCTTGTACTTATACGCATACTACTTATACGTTTTACGCTTCTACTTGTACACATACTACTTACACGTTTTATGTTTATGCTCATACATACATGCGTATTCATACTTAAACTTATGCTCATACTTTCATCCTTACTCATGATTCATACATTCGTACCTATACGCGAGCGCAACCCGAGGGATTCGCTTGCGTGGGTCCCATACATACTTAAACATGGACTGGCTTATATACTACATTCTTGTACGTACACATTCTAAACCTTTTTATGTATACCCCGATTCATACACAACTAGTACAAGCTATGCGGATCATGCGACGATCAAAATAATCACGGGTGCACATGGGATTATAGTGATAGGCGTATGAGAACCATAGAGTGTGCTACTGTGTATGGTAATACACGGAACGTAACATGACACCGAAGACGAAACGGACGTAACATGGTCAAAACATGGTGGATACGCCGCTGGTACTTCCTATAGATAAGTGTTTTCACCATGTTACCAAACCGTCGTAAAACGTGCCATGAGAAATTCAGTGTTTTGCAGACCCTTTGACCTAATACAAACTTTAAATAACTCACAAACGCATTATATCCGATTATCCATGACGAGACTTCATCTTTAACACGCTACTTTCGTCTATCTAATACTTATATCATTCATATACTTGCATTCATTTAGTGTCAATTGTTCACCCCATACTCCTATTATTCTCCATTATCCTTCCTTTCATATGAACCCCGTTCACATTCAAACTTATTTAAACTCCTTTGCCTATGCGCACGCATACCCGTTTTACCTATGCTTAAACGCCTCAACGCATTTTAGTCAAACAAATTCCTATCCTATCGTTATTCAAAATTTCGTACTTTTCTAAACGTTTCAAAACTCCCAAGTCTCGATTCTTTTAGCCAAAAAGCTTTTTCTCCAAGGTCTTCCTCTTGAATAAATTTCGGGACGAAATTTCCTAAAGGAGGGTAGATTGTAACGCCCTGCTTTTTCATACTTTCCATAATTAGAAAGCTCGCCTTGTAATGCTATTTTTGGAAATCTTGTATTATTGTAGTCGTCTTTTCGTTGTAAAATCCGAGACTTGAATCATAAATAAAATTCGTATTTCTTTAAATTCACCATCTACATATTCATACATGTTCATACGTTCGAATTCATTGTACATCGAATCCTTATTTGTAATTCATACTTATACTTATTCACGATGCATGTCCATGTTTGTCCTTATATTGTTGATACCTAAAAACCCCTAATAATATGCTTATTTGTACAACGGTTAATCATCTAATATGTGACATATACTTGTCACTTACAAACATGTTACATACTTGTACATTACACTTTTTACCTAGTTAAATCATGTTTTATTTCATATTTCACCTTGTTACAAGTTAGGGGAAACATTGTTGCATATTATTACACAACTTAATTAACAAAATTACTCATTATAATGTTTTAAGAATAAAAAAAAATTAAGAAATATGGCAGCCCCAATTCAGCAAAATTCAGCCCCATATAGTTGGGTTTTGTGGGCTAGTTTCAAGGTGTAACCCCTTCTAAACACTTCCAAAGCCCAATCCATTGAAACCCTAATCCTTCCCCCTATAAATACCACTTATAACCAGCCTCCCTACCACTTTTGCAACACTAAAAACTCTCAAAACATCCTCCAAACCGTAGCTGAAAGCAAAGGTTCGAGCAGATTGACACCCCTTCACGAAAATGAGCATAACTCACTCAATTCTTATCCGATTCACTTGATTCTTTTTCCTACTTGCTTGGATAATCATGGGGTTCGATTCCTAGACTTCTCCTTGGAGAAATCAGACCTGGAAATGCCCCGAAATAGTCCATAAACTTTCTGTTTGATTTTTATGTTCTTCAAAACTTGTTTAAACCTATGCAACTTGTGTCTAACACATCTCATGCCTATGTCCTAATGCTTACAACTTATCCCATGGTTGGTTAAGCTTAAAAACAAGGTTGAGACATTTGAAATCAGAGGATTAAACCTCATAAACTTGGAGTTTTGTCTAGGGTTTCAACCCACAAATCATGTCAAACATAGTCTTTGATACATGAGTGATTATGGAACAACTTGGGTTGTCCAAACATACAATCCTCACATGATTTGATGATTTCTATTAGTTAGTTTACTTTACCTACATGTAATAACCTTAGTTCATGACCCTCCTTGGTTGTTTTTACATCAAGTGTAGTGGTGAACATCAAAGGGGTACCTAAATGGAAGCCTTGTCTTCCTACCCCATCCATGACACCCATGACTCAACTTGAGGTACCTAAATGAAGATGTAATCTTCTACCTCTTACTTGAATACTTGAACATTTGGACTTAATAATATGTGTATATTATACAACCTAAATACTATCTATGTACACTTGAATCTTTGATGTTGAAATCATATTCATTTGTCAAAGTAGTAGGATATCATCTAAGGACCTAAACCTTGTTATGATTCTTATGGGTGTTCAACTCATGAAATCATTATAACCCTTGTGGTTACCAAGTGTCATACAAGTGTTATGTGTGAAGATGAATATTTTGAAATAATATTTTCATGTCACTTTCATTCCGAATCTCGACTCTAAACATGCTTGAACTTAAACCTTTACGCATTCAACCTTCCAACCTCGTCAACTTTGTCACATTGGATAGTCGGAAAACATATGCAAACTTTGTGAGTATACTCGTGTTTCCCCCTTTTTACTTTTACCACTTTTGGGGTGTAACATGTTTATCTATCAACAAACTTACACATGAACATTTTGCTTAAACACATGAACATTCCTACGACATGCTTGTATACGTGATGGCTTGATGCTTTAAACTTGGACTTATCTTATGTGTTGAATTTATCATTAACTTCGTACGAGCCAAACCGTGACATATGTAGCGCTATAGGATTAACGACCCGCCCCTTTATCTCGGTTATGTCATGAGCATATTGCGTTTCCTTGGTTTGATATGTTAGACACATACCATATTTAAAGGCTTATCTTGAATCACATGCTTGCTATGAGGAATTGTTCAAAAACTTATCTTTTGCTATGTATGTATCAAACTTGTATACTCGCCTTTGCTTTTGCATTGAACTTTATTTTAACATGTTACAGGTGGATGTTGACGATGCATGGAATCTAGTAGGATGCTTAGATACCCACTTAGAAAGAATTGTATTTGTATTGTATCATTTTATTATTCATGTTGTTGTACTTTGTTTCAAAACCTTGTACTTGATTCTTTAGAAATGAAATGAAATGATTATTTAAATACTTGTCACAATTATTAGCGTTATGATGTCTCGAGCAATCTTCACACTTCGTCTCATCCCGATGTTTCCGACATTGGTTGGGGTGTGACACAAGCGCCCGCTCTGATACCACTTGTGAGTTCATGTTAGGATCGATTTCGATACACCGTTGACTGCGTAGTTCTCGTATCTTGTGCGGAATCCAAGTACGAGAGTGGATCGGACAAGAAGAAGCTAATTAAAGTTGTTTTCTATTGATTATTCTCCAATACAATACCACGAAAACCAACGACTAGAGGTTTGCCTCTCTGTCTCTCAAAGATCTAAATGAACAAGACCTAGCAAGCTATTTATAGAAAAAGTTCATCCTTAACTAGACAAGTGTGAATCAACAACATAGGTGTGGATCAAGTTATATGTGCAGATGGAGACTTCATGCAGATCAAGTAGTATGCGCGGATGGACTCTTATTCACGGATGCGCATTCATTCAAACCCAAATTTCACACATCAAGTAGTTTCGTGCGGATGGACTTAAGTCCGTCCGTGCGGACCTTGTTCCTTTATGTGTAATCTTCAGTTTAACTCCCGTCTTGACTCATCTGCTAGCTACGATAAGTGATTGACGTAAGCAATAGACATATACACTTATAGGTTCGCACGGATCTACTACAGTGACTATATATATGTCGACCGCAAATATCAGTCCATTCGTAACTGTTGATACTTCGAGAGACTTAGAATTTTTCTCTTAAATTTTCAAACCTTTCAAGACGAAATTCTGCTGAAATTTCAAATATTGTGGTGTTGGCTTGCACAACATCTACAATGGTGAAGGTATGAGACAAGATTACATCAGTTTAGACCATCAATCTTAGATCCGCACATATCAGTTCCTAAAAACCTTAGATCTAGGTTGTTTTTGTGGTTAAATGTTGAAATTGATCATTAAAATCATAGAATCGGCACTTATTAGATGTTAATCAACCATCAATTTGATGAAATCCACAAAAATTTTGAACGTGGTTTGTTGAATCATTGAACTGTTGGACTGGCACGGATGGACTCGATCCGTTCGAATCGACGCGATCCATAAATACATGTACATTCGTTATTAATAGTCCATCCGTTATTGTTTGTCCATCCGTTATTTTTTGTCCATCCGCTGATAAGTTGATTCGTGATTAAGTGTTGAATTTCAAGTATTAGAAAATATTTCAATGTTCAAAGTTTTCTCGATTTTCGTGCTTTACTTTATGAAGGTTTAATATGTTTGTGCAGGCTAAAAGTTCGAATTTTGATGACAAGCACAACATCTGTTGCACTTTGGATAAAACACTTCCAAAGATGAAACCGTTCGAGGATGTGCTAGAGTTCATTGAAAAGAATTGGATTAGAAAGGCGTTGACCGATACCCACAAATGTTACAGAGCACATGTCGAGTCTTTCTGGAATGCAGCTCGATATGATGAAGATGAAAAGACGATCTATTCTGCTGTAAAGTTGAAAGACGATGATGGTAAAGACATAGATGTTGAGGTTAAGTTCAAAGTTGAAGATGTTCGAAGAGTTTTAGAGTTTAAGGACCAAGACGATGATCCTATTCAAGTTTCTGAACGTTTATGTAAAGTTCTTTGGTTCCGAATGAGATACGCTGGAACTATGAATGATCCTTCCTTCAACAATTCAAACTTGTCTATGTCGTATAAATTTCTTGTGCACTCTGTGATTCGTGCCTGGTGTCACAGAAAAGGAGGCTATGATGTTTCAATTGGTTTTATCATGTGCATTTTAACTTGTTTACTTCTTAACAGGCCGTACAATATTTCTCAAGTGATATTCAATCATATGGTGGATAATGTAAAAGGCGAAAAGTTTCTACAATATCCGAGATTCGTGCAAATGCTACTTGATGATCAGATCAAGGATTTACCAAAAGAAGCAGAAGACGAATTAGTGTTGGAACACATGGATAACGAAACGTTGAAGAGACTCTAAGCGTATAAAGGTAAAAGAATAGGTCCTCCAGCACGAAAGAAGTTTGCTGCAATCGCTAATCCTGATTACGAAGCTCCAGCTGATGACAAGTGGAGACATGATAATAGCGATTCTAGAACTGAGGATGAGAAAATGAGTTTATTTGTGAACAAAAGGTCAAAGTGGTGGATAAAGAATATGATAAGAAAAAGAAAAAGAAAGCCACTACACAGAAAACTCCAAAGGCCGCTACCAAAAGAACTCCAAAGAAGATAACATCCAAACCACATTTGGTTGATGAACCATCAGATGATGAAACGCCACGAGGTGATGAAAACGTTGAAGTGTTGGTGCTTCTAATCAAGGAATTTCATTTCAGGAGTTAGAAAATATTATCGCTGCTAGTGAAATAGGTAATGTTGAGGACGGTGGTGATGAACGAGTTAAAGGTGTGGTGCATACAGATAGTAATGAAACTGAAAGTGATATTCATGTAACACAAATAGCACCAACAACTGGTCACAATGGTAAAAGGGAAGAAAAGATAAGCCATCAAAGAAGCGAAAAGGAAGCGATGAAGATGATGCTTTGTATGAACCAACGGCTGCTGAGCAAGAAAAGTTAAAGAAAGGAAAGGGTAGATTGAAACGAATGTCTCAGCCTATAGATTCTCCGAGGAAACAAAACTCGCAAGACTACAACAAAAGTTGTTAAGATTACATTCGGTGGCAAGCCAATTCAAAGAGCTGTATAACGAGTTGAAACCTCTGTGGTGGAGACTCCAGTTGTTGAATAAGCTTAGATTCATATTGCAACGCCTCCAAGGTCTCCGGTTCATGATTCAATTCCTATTCAGACCGAAGAGGTTCATACTACTCCTCCTCAACAACATCAAGATGTTCAAGAACCTGGTTCTACTTCAAAGAAAACAGCAACTCCTCAACAACAAGGATCTGGTTTAACTTTCTAGAGATTCTAATCAATCTTGGTTCAGGACCAACATGTTTGGATGATATTGGTGATATGCCATTTTTCAATGATGAAAGAGTTGATGCTATTGAGAAAAGGGTTGTTGAAATGGAGAAAGCTAAAGCTGCTTTAGACAAAAAGCTAAAGGTTTCGGAAGACAAGCTAAAGAAGGTGGAAGCAGAGAATGTGGTTCTCAAGAATGAAGTTCTTGTTTTGAATGAAAAAGTTGGAGAGCTTCAAGCTGGGAATGTTGCACTAAATGAAGTTGTTAATGGGCTATTAATGACTAATGAACAACTAATTACTACACACGCTTCTTTAGGTGCAGAAAATGAGCTTGTGAAGAAGGCGATGGAAGATCTTCAAGCAGATAAAAAAATCAAGACTAAGCAACTTGAAAAGCTTTACGTTGTGATTGAAGATAGGCTTGGTTTGAGTGTTGATGCAGAATGTGATCAGATAGGAATCCGAAGAGCTGAGGCTCGGAGAATTAAACGTGAAAGAAAAGCTATCGAAGAAGCCGTTGAAGCTGCCAAAGATAAAGGAAAAGGTAAAGCTGATGATAATGTCCTCGATATCTCTCAATTCAACTTAGTGGGTGCGCCAGTGAATGTTCCATATAGCAAAGAGGAAACCTCAAGACGTATAGAAGTTGAACTTCGCCGAATGAAAACAAAGAAAGACGATATAGACGACGATGAGAATGAAGAGGATTCAGATGATGTTTTTCAAGATATAGATGATTATCACGGCAGTGACGATAAAGGGGATGGCGATGATGATGACGATCACAGTGGTAATACTGGAGCATTGATTGTGAAGCAATCTAGTGGTCATCAAGTTCACGATTATCTTGATGATTCACGCAACGAAGAGTATGAGGATGTTCATCCTCAGGGGGAGTCTACATCTGGTGCTACACACGATGAACCAATTAACTTGTTTTCAAATACTCCCAAGGTTATCTATTTGAATCATGAAGTCGAGGAAGGTGAGATTGTTGAGAATTGGACGAGGGAAAGTATGATGGAAGCATTGGGCATTAACGATGAAAACATCAAGTTTGATATTGAAGATGATATAGCAAAGGCAACTCCTGATAGTGAGGGCGTGTTCAAGATGGTAGATGAAGCTGATAACTTCAACAATGTTATCATGGAAGATGATTCAGAGTCCGATCAAGAAGTGACGTTTCATTACTCAAATAAAGACTCTGAGGATTTCCCAACATTTGCTGAGTTATTCAGAACTCACAATGAAGACGAGTTGAAAAGAAAGGTTGTTGAAAGATAAGTGAAGATGGTGTTCCAAGAACGTTATCTAAACAAGAACTCCTAGAGGAGAGAAAAAAGTGGTTCAAACCAAGGGTTGAAGAAAGAAAGTTCAAGCGACCACTAAAGTTCTTTACAAGACATCCAGACCAATCACTAGGAGACATTCTTTCTTGGGGATACGTAGAAGATTTAAAGGTTTATGCTATAAAGAGGGAGTACGGGGTTCAATACTTCGAATTCATCAGTGATCTGAATACCTTGCCATGGTGGGATGTAGAAGAGTTGGTTAAAACCAAAACCTTCAGCAATGTTTATGGAGCAATGTTTATAGGGACCTGAAGTAAGATTTCATGAACAAAAGCTGTGGAGGTATATTCGTGATCAAGCTGAAGAAAATTTCCCTATGTGGAAACCTCAGTATCCGAAGAGAATCGTGAAGATTGACCCTGTTACGGGAGAAATAGATATCATACTCCATGTCAAGAGGCCAAGATGTATGAAGAACATGCTTTGAAGGAGATGGAACAAGATTTCTACAATGATTTCAAAGGATGTGTCTACAATCCTAGTGCATATGAAGCTGTGATTACTCTCCAAAATGAAAAGGGTATTTGGAGATACATGTGCGTGCTCGACCCTACGTGGCTCGTTAATTGCTCAAAGAAAGATGTCGAGTGCTTGTTCTTCAACAAAATTATGTACTACCCAATAGACAAAGAACAAGCCTTGCAATATCAGAAGTTGATTAGTGTATGCTTTGAGAAAGACATTAACTCTGGTCACTACCGGAAGACGAATTGGAGAGACCTTGAACGTGAAGAGTTTTTGAAGAAGGAAAGACATGAGGCGCTGATTAATAAAAGAATAAAGAAAGCTGCTTTTATGGCAAGCTTGAAATTTCCTAACTACAAGTCTATTCCTACTTATCAAATTCCGATAGAGAAAGAAAAAAAGAAAAAGATCAGGCTCACCAAGTTCTTCGACCACACTTATGTTGGTAGAGAATGGTGGTTGACCAAGGGTCGTTTTTAAAGAAGAGCACAACGAGAAGAACAAGAATAGAAGAAGAAAGAGAAGAGAAGATTTGGCAGAAGAGCTTAAAGAAGACTATACATGAAGACTACAGCTACATCCAATGGAGAGTCTGTGAATGCATATGTCTGTAGCTTACGTCATGTATCGAGTCTTAGTTTATAGTTTATTGTATGTAATTGTACTGAACTGAATGGAAATTATTGTAAGGAGTCCATTCGCACGAATGGAGTCCATTCGTACGGATGGACCAAAAGGTCAGTTCGTACGAGTCTAGTAGATCCGCACCTACGGACGAGTGAGGTCTATAAATAGAGATGCAGGGGTTTTCATTTGTAACTTTTGACACGAGAGGCGAAGCTCTGTCAAAATCTTTTCCTGGCTTTGTAAATCACTTTATATAATGAAAAGACCATTCAACGGTATCATTGTGTCTATGTTCACCTATTACACGGATTCCGCACGTGATACTAGGATATAGCAATCCGGTCGGAGCGTTCTTAGAGCCGAAACGGTCCTCACATTAACGATGATTTATGCTTCCGCTGAACGTATACTTGTTTGAATCACACACTATTGAAATGCACTTTTCATATTGAATAAGATTATGCGTTTATTATTCTATTATTAGTTCAATGTGATTAGTGGCTAGATCCGGGTACGTCACACCCCTCGCGGTGAAATCCGCATGTGGTATTTTAGGGGTATGACACAAATGGAGTGAAAACAAAACAAAAAGTAATAATTGAAAGGGCATTAACGGGTATTAACCATTACATATTTTTTAAAGGGGCGTTATGATAGTTATGATACTGATATTGCGAAAAATGATTCTTGAGAGGCATCAATCGTTACGGATGATATTATTTTAATAAATTTTTTAATAAATTCAAATGGCTAAAATCATGCAGAAAAACATAGTGAATCAAATATTTTTAGTTAGTAATTGTTTATAGATTCAACTTAAAGAAACATAGTTTTTTTCTTAAAACATGTTACACCTTGCCATTCCCTATAATTTCTCTATTAGATAGAGGCACATTTAGCACTAAAGGTTTTTACTTGTTACTATTAACAAATATATTTTTATTTATTAGATAGTAAAAATAAATATAAATATATTGACTATATAGAGTTAAATGCCATTTTAGTCCCTATAGTTTGGGCCATTTTGTCAGTTTAGTCTAAAGGTTTCGTTTTTCGTCTGTGTGTCCAAAAAGGTTTCTCCGTTGCCATTTTAGTCTATTGGGTTAACTTCATCCATTTTTTCTGTTAACGAGAAGGGCAATTCGATAAAATCTAATTCTGTTAACTAGAAGGGCAATTCTGCCATATAAAATGACCGAACTGCCCTTCTTATTAACAAAAAAAATTGGATGAAGTTAACTCAGTGGACTAAAATGGCAACGTTGAAACCTTTTTTGACTCACAGGCGAAAATTGAAACCTTTGGACTAAATTGGCAAAATGACCCAAACCACAGGGACTAAAATGGCATTCAACTCGACTACATAATATACTAGTATTGAGGATCTGCGCGTTGCGGCGTTCCTGTAATCGTATACGTAGTAATAACATTGAATCAAACACACACGTTGCGACATGTTTACTCGCGAAATTAGACCAAAAAGAAAACATCATCCTAGAAAAAAATAAGGACGATAACAAAACCGACGTAAAAAATATAAACAAAACTAAACAAGCTAGAATGACTTGTTCGTTTATAATTAGAGCATAAGCAACGGTGGTCCATTGCTCAAGTTTGGTAGAGCGGACCATCCCCATTGGACAAAGGTTTGTTGGAAGTGTTTGACCCATACAGCCTGGTTTGCTTGAGCGTACTAGGTTGGTCTGAAATGGTGGGGATCATCCACTCACAACTTATTCTTTTTTTTGTTTTCAGTGTAAAAACTGGGGTGTGATGAAGAGGTTTGAAGTGGTTTATTGTTGGAGAAAAAGTGGGGGTTAGAGTGGTGGTGGTTTGGATTGATGTGACATGCTCACTATACCGTCCGTTGGATGAACTTTGACCACCGTTAGAGATGCTCTAAGATTACCTGTTCATTATCACATCCAAGACGTGATTATAATATGGTCTATTAAAACCAAGAAAGGAAATAAAAGAATTTTGAAACTCTTAAAAATAGAAGTTAAAAAGTGTTACCATATTTAAGAATTTATGGAGGGCTCTATTTAAGTTAATATATAGTATAAGGGTATTTTTGGAAATTATATAAAATGAATAGTGTTTTATAAACACTGGCAATATGGGTTAAGCTAAAAGATTTGACTAAAATGGAAACCAGTCAAATGGATAAAGAAAAATGGATAAAAAATTTAACCAAGGTTCTAAAAAGTTCAAATTTCTAACTACGTACCAGTAAACACTCTTTTCAAAGTAGACTTTAGATTAACTTATAGTACTTTTGGGGTTTTGGTCTAAATAAATATGCTAAGGTTTGGTCTAAATAAGTATGCTAAGGCCATTTGTAGTTTTGTGTGTGCTAAGGTTATTTGTAGTATCGTGTGTACCATGCCATGTACTACACCTCACATCGCATATGTCATGGGAAGATTAAAGGAACACACTTTAAAAACTAAATAAATGAACAGAAAACATTTTTATAACATTTTTAATTAAGTTTCACTTTCACACCTTATATTTTGAATATTATACACTTTTAATAAATTTAGTTTCATAATTCATAAACTTTTTTGAACATATTAATGTACAAAAATTATAACCTACACAGAAACAAAAATAAATGCATAAATCATAATAGGTTAAAATTATAGTTAATGTTAATTAATAATTATAGTTATGTATTACTATTCATTAGGTTTTATTTTTAATATATAGGTAAAGGTAATGTTAATTAATAATTATATTTATGTATTACTATTTATTAGGTTTTATTTTTAGTATATAGGTAATTAAGAGGTTATCTATGAGAAGAGTGTGTTAAGAGGACATGTGTTATTGAGTGATTAGAGAATATGAATGTAAAAACCAATTAAAAATGAAAATTGAATATTAATTTTGTGAGACAAACCTAAGTTCCTAATTAATATGTTATATCAATGTTCCTTATTATTTGCTGAGTATGTTCCCATATGCTACCTCTATATATATGTTTAACTGTATGGCTTTACAAACCATATAAAATAAAAATCCAAGTAGTACTCCTTTTGCAATAATGGCTTCAGTATGGGCATTTTCTTCTCCATTTCTCATTTCGAATAGTTCTTTAAGTAGAAAAAGTATTGTTTCCTGTGAAAATATAACAATTAACAAAAACCAAGTTATGGATGTTCCTACCATGGCGACCTCAGTTAGAAGATCAGGAAATTATCCGCCTTCATTATGGCCATATGATCGTATTCAATCTCTCAATAGCAACTATACGGTATGCGTATTATAATATTTATGTTTTCATTTCGTTGAGAAAAAAATTACATCAACATACAAGGGATTGTTAAAATATTTGAATAACTATAATACTATATAATGCATTCTTATGGTTAATTATAGGGGTGTGTATGGGTCGGTTTTGACGTAAACCCATAACCATAACCACAATGTGGGTTAATGAGTAACCATAACCATAACCGATGCAGCCTTGGCATTTGCTTATCTCCCTACACATAATTAACTTAATACACATAATTAACTTAATTATGTGTAGGGAGATAAGCAAATGCCAAGGCTACAGACACTAAAAGAAGCAGTGAGGACCATAATTTATAAAGATAATGAAAAGGAGGAGAATCCGCTGAAGTTGCTCAACCTGGTTGATGATTTGCAGAGACTCAGCATATCTTATCATTTTGAGAATGAAATAAGCAATGTCTTAAGAAATATGTACTACAACTTCTATGAAACTCCTGAAAAGTGGACTACAATGGATTTAAATCTTAAATCCCTTGGGTTTAGATTGTTGAGACAACATGGATATCATGTTCCTCAAGGTACCAAGTAAATTAAGCATGTCTTGTTTATCTCATATATTGCTTTACAATTTTTAAAAAGACTAAGATTATTGTTTTGGAATGTGTCGAGTAGAGATATTTGAAGATATTAAGGATGATTCCGGTAACTTCAAGGGACACTTACACAATGATATCATCGGTTTGCTAAACTTGTATGAAGCTTCCTATCATTCACTAGAGGAAGAACATATATTAGATGATGCTCGTGATTTCACGACCAAATATTTAAAAGAAAGTTTAGAGAACATCACTGATCAACATTTATCATCCTTAATAAGTCATGCATTGGATATTCCGCTTCATTGGATGGTTCCCCGAGTGGAGACAAGGTGGTTTATTAAAGCGTATGAAAAAAGAAGCGGAATGAATCCGACGTTGCTCGAGCTTGCAAAATTGGATTTTAATATGGTGCAAGCAATTCACCAAGAAGATTTGAAATACACATCAAGGTATATATATTTTTTGTTTACGTGGTTTCGGTAGCAGATCCAGAACTTTTCTTTAGTGAAGGCCAAAGTAGGTACTGTTAGAACGTGTAATGTCAAAATGGGTCGGTCAAATAGGACGGGTCAAAAAATTCCTCGTAGTTAAAGAATAAGCATATATGCATACAAGGATGATAAAGAAAGTATGTAAGAAACAATACATGTAGTGCTAAAACACCAACAGATAGTGCTAACGTTAAAAAAAAAGAAAATTTAAATGACCAAATAATGACCAAAATTTCGTTAAAAAAAGAAAATTTAAATGTATCATCCATTACATGTTTATATTATATTATATTATATTATATTATATTATATTATATTATATTATATTATATTATATTATATTATATTATATTATATTATATTATATTATATTATATTATATTATATTATATTATATTATATTATATTATATTATATTATATTATATTATATTATATTACTAGCTTACAACCCCGTGTATTACACGGGTTGAATGACGAAAAATGTAAATTATAAACTTGTATAACATCCTTATTAATGAAATGACTTATTTAGATAAATTAGTAAAACAAAAGAACAGTTATATATTCGTTACTTGTACATGTGATTTGATACTTTATTAGTAATTATTGTTTATATCCAAATAATATATTTTATCTTAACAAATATATATGGTTAGGGTAAAATAAAAACTTCTACGAGTTGTGAGAACTTAGAGAACTCAACCTTACAGAAGGTTTTTTGAATTTTTTACAGACGGTGTGAATGAGCGGTTAGAGACTCAAAGTGTTAAACTTGTTGATTTTGGATTCAAGTGGTTAAACCACTAAAACATAGGGACTCAAAAAGTTATTTACTATTAATTAAATTTGAGGGTCTTCCACTGCAGCGCAGTGGTTGTTCCCATCTCGGTGAAGGCTTGGTCCGGGGTTTTACCTGGGTTCGAGTCTGAGGGGGGCGCAGTTTTACCTATTCCACGGGGTTTCTGCGCATCAGGGGTGTGCTACGCTTTCTAGCGGTGGTCGAGTAGTTGGCCTTTGGACATAGCTCCGAAAGGGTCGGTTTACACGTGGAAAGCAATTAGCGGTTCAAAAAAAATTAAATTTGAAATTATACTTTTGATCTCTAACTATGTTAAATAATATTATACTTATTATATTATTTAATACAATTATATTTGTTATAGATAATTATTAATTAAATTTGAATTTAGACGTTTATCCCTAACTATATTAATTAATATTATATTATATTTTGGTATAAAATTAGTATGTAATACTATTATTAAAAGGGAGGAGGTACCAGAGAGTGACACGTGTACAAAAAGATTTTTATTTATTAGTATAGGAAGATATTATATTATATTATATTATATTATATTATATTATATTATATTATATTATATTATATTATATTATATTATATTATATTATATTATATTATATTATATTATATTATATTATATTATATTATATTATATTATATTATATTATATTATATTATATTATATTATATTATATTATATTATATTATATTATATTATATTATATTATATTATATTATATTATATTATATTATATTATATTATATTATATTGTATTATATTATATTGTATTGTATTATATTGTATTGTATTGTATTGTATTGTATTGTATTGTATTGTATTGTATTGTATTGTATTGTATTGTATTGTATTGTATTGTATTGTATTGTATTGTATTGTATTATATTGTATTATATTGTATTATATTATATTATATTGTATTATATTATATTATATTGTATTATATTATATTATATTGTATTATATATTATTATATTGTATTATATATTATTATATTATATTATATTATATTATATTATATTATATTATATTATATTATATTATATTATATTATATTATATTATATTATATTATATTATATTATATTATATTATATTATATTATATTATATTATATTATATTATATTATATTATATTATATTATATTATATTATATTATATTATATTATATTATATTATATTATATTATATTATATTATATTATATTATATTATATTATATTATATTATATTATATTATATTATATTATATTATATTATATTATATTATATTATATTATATTATCTCATATCATATCAGTAGGTCGGCGTCTATAGTGCCACCTACTAATTGGTTGTTTTTTTTCTTTTCACGCATTAGTTCTAATATAGATGTGTGATAAACAAAAAGTATCGATAAAAGATGCGTTGAGTTGGTGGTAATTCTCCGCATTTCCATGCGCGGGAAACTCGTTCATATATTAGTGTATGTTTGTCATGACCATTGGTATATTTGGGTCATGACCATTGGTATATTTGCCTACACTAATCATGATAGCTATTAAGAATAGATGGTGGAATGAAACAACATGGGATGTGAAATTGAGCTATACTCGAGACCGGTTGGTGGAGAGTTACATGTGGGCTGTTGGTACTAATCACCTACCTCCATTTAGTCCTCTAAGGAGAATAGTAACACAGGTTATTGCTATGGTTACAACTATTGATGATGTCTATGATGTGTATGGGACTTTGGACGAACTTGAACAATTTACTGAGGCTGTTGCAAGGTAAATACTAATATAGTTGTAAATCCATTTGAATTTCAAATTTATTGACTAGTACTACACATATTTCATGAGATCTAAAAGAAGTTTCTTATTTATAGATGGGATATCAACTCTATCGAAGAACTCCCCGAGTATATGAAGATATGTTTCATTGGGTTGTACAACTCGACAAATGAGATTGCATATTATACACTGACAAACACAGGATTCTTCAACCTATCGTATTTAAAGAAAGCAGTAATTAATCTGTCTTCCTTAACCATAAATATATTCTAATTCCCTAATATTATGATTTGATTTGATTCTTGATTTTGTTGTTTGAAAATGGTAATCTTGCAGTGGGAAAATCAATGCAAGGTATACCTAAAAGAAGCGCAATGGTACCATAGTGGACATAAGCCAACACTTGAAGAGTACTTGGAGAATGCTTGTGTGTCGATAACAATGCCTTTACTTCTCACGCATATTAGTTTTTTAACATCTGTTAGTTCAATAGAAGAAATCCTGCATTCCATGGAAAGAATTGAAAATATTATTCGCTACTTAGGGATAACCCTACGACTTGTAGATGACCTAGGGACAGGCACAGTAAGTGTTTATAATTACTAGTTACATATATAAGACAATGGTATATCTGTTTTAAATATGATTTAATTATTTACTTGTTACTTTTAGGACGAAATGGCAAGAGGTGATAATCCAAAAGCGGTTCAGTGTTACATGAATGACACTGGTGCAACTGAAGAGGAAGCTATAATGTATGTGAATACGTTAGTCCTCAATACATGGAAGAAACTTAACAAAGAACGATCAGGTGTAATGAATTATCAAATTGAAAAGGAGTTAACCGATTGTGGAGCCAATTTAATTCGAATGGCGCATTTCATGTATCATGAAGCAGATGGGCATGGTACTTGCCCAGAAGTGGTTAAATCTGATATATTGTCATTGTTGGTCAATCCAATATAAAGGATGAAATAGTCGACCATGTGTATGTGTCATTATTGGAGGCAGACCGTAATGCCAAAATAAGCCAAATCATCTTACCCTATGTAGAACTTGGAAAGTAGAAATAAACGCAAAGCGCTTGACTCTTTTTCGAATTATTAATTCAAATGGGTTACAAAACAAAACAAACTATACTTAAATACGAAAAAGACTTGACCCACAATAAAACAATTTGAAAGTATTTAAAATATGAATCTATACTTTATCTAAACAAACTAGATAAATAATCATAAAAATAAATAAACTCAACTTTTAATAAACGAACCCTTAGACTTATAGAGATCTACTCATTCCACCTCTTGAGATCGATCCGTACATACATTTACCTAATTTTTTTTTTGCGTTTTATACTCCCTCTCAGTATTAGCCATCTTCACATTCATCCCTTTTCAAAATCCCATTAACTTTGCACTTGGTCACCCTTTGGTGAACACATTGGTCATTTGTTGATAAATATCAATATACTTTAATTAAATCAATTTCTACCTCTTAAACCTTTGATCTTATAAAAGGATAATGTACCATGATTTGTTTTAATCTTGCATTAAACAACGGGTTCTCGGCTAGGTAGATTGAAGACAAATTGTCACAATACAAAAGGACCTTTTCTTAATGTCTTGCTTCTAGCCCATTTCGTAGTAACCGAACCCACACCACTTCTTGAGCCACCATGGTAGCCAGCATGATACATGCTTCGGTTGTTGCCAGCGATACCATAAGTTCATCTTACTATACCCAACTAATTTCCCCTTGATCCGACATGAAGATATATCTAATTGTTGAAATTCTCATGTCAAAATCCCCTACATAGTTAGCATCGCAATAACCCACTAATATAAGCTCATTTCCTTTGACAAAACTTATACCAAAGCCAAGTGTAGCTTTAACATATCCCAAAAACCTTCTTATTACATACAGATGGGTATTCCTTGCTAGTTGCTTATAACAACTAAGTATTCCAACCATCAAGGCAATATCAGGAAGAATGAGTGTAAGTAGATAAGACTATCTACTATTTGTCGGTACATGGTTGTATCTTCTAGTTATCTCTCTCTACCGTCATACAACTTCATATTGGTGTCTATAGGCGTGATAGAGGGTTTACACTCAAGCATACCAGACCTTGTTAATAGATCGACACCATACTTCTGTTGATGCATAAATATGGCCTATGCTTCTTGGTTCAAGTCGAGTCCCTAGGAATGTCTTAACTCACCAAGGTCCTTCATATGAAACCTCACACATGATTTTTTTAGTGTTTAATTATGTTTTCATCATTCCCGGTTATTATTAAGTTGTCAAAATAAACGAGTGCAATAAGATTTTGTTACTAACTGACTTAACAAATAGACTAGCATCCTATTGTGATGCAACGGAATCATTTCAATGTAAGAATTCTAGAATCTTCGCGTGCCATGCTCTCTGGGACTTCTTCAATGGAAAGAATTGTGAATATTACTCGCTACACAGGGATAACCCTACCACTTGTAGATGACCTAGGAACAGGCACAGTAAGTGTTTATAATTACTGGTTACATATATAAGACAATGGTATAGCACTTTTAGTGTTTACTTGAAAAAAAAAACAGTTTTAAATATGATCTAGTTATTGACTCGTTTCTCTAACGACGAAATGGCAAGAGGTGATAATCCAAAAGCGGTTCAGTGTTACATGAATGAGACTGGTGCAACCGAAGACCAAGTTATAATGTATATTGATGTGTGTAAAATGCAACATATAAATTACATCAAATAAGGCATAAAACTAACCCTTTTTTAAGTACTAATGTTGGAAAAAGAATGTTTTTGTCTTCCTTTTGTATTTTCAGGATTAAATGAGCTCAAATTAATAAAAGAAGCAAAAAGGCAGCTAGATCTAACATAAATACAAGAAAAGGAACATAAGTGGATTGCCCGACCCCTCGACAACATCCAACCAAGCAAAACAGAGAAGGCAGAAGACTGAACACGCCCCGTGCTCAGCCAGCACGGGGCCGTGCCCAAGAAGCAGCAGATAAGACAAACCTATAGAAGCTTCTATTGCCCACCACGGGGCCGTGCTCAGTGAACACGGGGTGTGGCGAAAGTACTGCAGGCGCATTAATTGTAATTGCGAATTACAATTAATGAGGAGAGAGACTGTCAGACGGGCACGGGGCCGTGTCCAGCGAACACGGGGTCGTGCCCAGGCTTCTGTTCAGCCTATAAATAGGAGTGCTTGGTTTCATTG
Organism: Helianthus annuus; assembly: GCF_002127325.2. NCBI lineage: Eukaryota > Viridiplantae > Streptophyta > Magnoliopsida > Asterales > Asteraceae > Helianthus > Helianthus annuus. The sequence continues at coordinate 16,392,629 of NC_035437.2, read as the reverse complement.
CAAATCATCCCTTGGCACACCACCTCTCTCACACTTCATCTACCACCCACCACCATCACAACACCATTGTCCATCATAGAGTGTGTGAGTCGTCTCGGGATCCAAGATTGATCGTTAGAGTTCTTGACAATCAAGGCCATGTTTGCCTAAGTTTCTTACATCACTTGGTGAAGACAAGTGTTTAGTATAATACTTTTTATTTTTAATCTTTTACACTTTTTATTTGGTTTTGTATTAATGACTTTAATAACTAGTTGCTTATGTTGAAGGTGATTCTTCCTTATCGTTTGTCCGTGGTGTCTTGGCATTGTTTTACTGTCTATATAAAATAAAAGATTTTCACCATTCATATCTCCACGGTCTATGTGGAGGTATGTTGGCTACCTGGTCGGGGGTTAAGGGAACGGTTTGTTAAGGGTCTTGCCCTTGTTCAGCGTTTAGAGGTCCTGCAAGGGACCTGGGTCAAATTTAGTAGGATCTCCTTCAATACCCAAAGGTATTGGATGGCGGGGATCCAAACTCTTTGACCTCCTCATAAGTTAACTACTATTAATACTATAACCCGACTATTTAAGACTGTATCCCTGCTGACTCAGACTACTTAGACGAGGGTAACGTCAGGCCTCCCATAATTTGCATTAATAACTTAATTCATTATCTTTCAATAATCCGACCCTTTAGGATTGTATCCTTGCTGACTCAAACTACTGGGTTGAGGGTAACGTCGCCTTCAAAAGAGGGGCCTACTACAATAACTAAGATAATCTCTTAAATAAGTGCAAAAGTGCGAAAATAATCAAAGGTTATACTAATACACGAGTCGGATCCAAGTGATTCATCTTGTCTATCTGTTTTTATTTTTATTTTTATTTTTCAGCATTTAGTTAGTTTTATTTTCTTAGTTTAAAAATCTTTTCTAACAATTTGATTTGGTTAGACGTTGAGGATAAACCGGTACTAAAAGCTCTTGTGTCCTTGGACGACCTCGGTATCTTACCAACACTATACTACGTCCACGATGGGTGCACTTGCCCATATGTGTGTTTAGTGTTAGTAAATATCGTGTTTTATAAATTTAAAACTTGGCTAAAAGTGTAAAAAGGGCTTAAAATATACATCTAAAATATATTACACTACACACGCATCAAGTTTTTGGCGCCGTTGCCGGGGAGACAAGGATTTTAAGAAAGTTAGGAATCAACGGCCTAATCATCTTTTTTATTTTTCTTTTTAATTTTTAGGATTTTCTTAGTTTGTCAGCTTCTGTAGAGCTCAGCACGAGCCGTGCCTGGTCGGACACGGGCCATGCCCAGCATTGTTACTAGCAGTTTTTAGTTTTTCAAGTTACAGAAGGCTGACCACGGGGCCGTGTCGGTGCAACACGGGGCCGTGTCTAACTCTCCAGTAACTGGGATCTGGAAAACAATCACTGTAACTCCGACCACGGGCCATGTTCACTGAGCACGGGGCCATGGTGAACCTTCTGACCAGCATTCTTTTTTGTTTTTATTGTAGGACTTGGAACCAGACGCCACCCCTACATAGTGTATGAGCTCCAGTTCTAATAAGGACATAAAAGAACCTCTAGAAGAACCCGAACGCTTTCTCAGAAAAAAGACTAAAAGCCAAAAACTGTAACAACTCTCACTAAAATTAATACTTAGTATGATAATTATCCAATAAGGAAACCCTAATTGAGACACCCAAGTAATTATGCGCAAACCCTAAAATTTTCAGAACAATCGGAATCAGGATCAGGGCCCCTAAAAACTCGGGGGGGGGGGGGTAAAACCTAGCCAACGATTATCACAATAACTCGTTGTCAAAATTTTAAAATAAAATTATGTCAAGTCAGCAAGGCTAGTCCCGAACCCAGTTACCCTATAAATAGACTGCTTCCCTTACGGACCGTAAGGGATAAGGCTTACGGTCCGTAAGCATGTCAATTTTCGTGTATAAATAGCCGACATTGGGACTTGAATTCTGGCCTTTGAACGATGTAAATTCTCCTTTCGTAGACTGAGTTATAGCAGAAACAATCCACAACACACACGAATCACTAATTAGTATAGCGGGGTGCTGCTGCGATACCAGGTATTAACTCAATCGCTGCTACGATTCAACGTCCGATCGATTATAACTATCCAACGATTGTTTGAGTGCTGCTCAAATTGAGTTATACTTTGTTATTTATCGTGATTTCGACTTGAATGTTTGAGTGCTGTCCGAACTCGGGCTATACTCTGTCATTCGTTGTGAATCCACTGAATTGTTAAGTATTGCACTTATAAATCGTTGTGAGGGTTTTATCTTGTGATTGTCGTTAAAGTTGAATTGAGTTAGTACACTAATACGCGTTCCATTGTATCTAGAAATTAGAACTCGTAAGCAAGGAGCTGCTAGAGTACTTAATAGCTAAGTAAACTTGATAAGTTAAATAAACTTAGAAGTTAAGTTAGCTGAGTAGATTAATTAATTTGTTAATTAAGTTTAGTATGATTAATTAATCAGTTAATCAATATTAATTAAGCTAACAAGATTAATTAAGCTAAGTAAGATTTATTAAAAATAGATATATATGGGGTCGTATGAGAACGTTTAATATTAATAATTAAATATATTATTTTTTTGCCTTACACCGTTTTTGTTTTTAATGAAACTTAGGTTAAAACATAGATAAAAATATGCTCGTTCTAAAGACATATTCGTCGTTTTATAACACGTCATATTTTAAAAGTTATACGAGAAAAACGAGTGAAGCAGCTGAATTAATATATATAAGCAAGCTAGCTAGCATGTCAAGCAGGTAGGTAGGCATGTCAATTGTATCCCCACATCGATCAGAAGATTTGTTGAGGTGCTTGCTTGCTTGCTATAAATAGGAACCTAGGATTTCATTCTTCGTTGCTCATTTCTTTTCTTCTTCTCTCTATACGTTGGTGTTCTAACCAATAATCACCAAAGCGATGTCCTGTCCGATCGATTCAGGAACCATCTAACGAATGCCGAAGTGTTGTGCTTTGTGAATTTCGTTAAACGGAATCCAAAATACTATACTTTGTGAGTTCATTAAATGGATAGCAAAGTACTGTCTGAATAAGACTATACTTTGTGAAATTTGTTAAGATTCGAATCTCGTGACTACCGTTAAGGTTTGATTTCGGTTTTACACAAATACGTATTCCATTCTGTTAAACTATGTGTTTAACTACCAAGAATACTCCCAACTACACACTTACAATCAAACAAACTATTAAATCATCAGAAGATCCAGAATAATAAAGTGCATGCTTAATTATCGGAAGAAGTAGAATCAAGAAGCTTGGTTAGATCAATATTGCATGCTTATACACTGAGTCATTCTCTTTTTATCAACTGTTTTACAATACTCCAAATTATTTTCCAAAGTTATAATTACAGGGATTAAGTCTTTGTAGTCTTCAATTACAGCCGGTATGTGGGGTATTGTGCACATTACTAGTGTTCATCAGTTTAGGTGGGCGTACCTAAATCATGATACGTCACTTTTAGGTGAACGGACCTAATAGTGATTGACGTCACTTGTGGGTGAACGGACCCAACAGTGATATGACCACAGTCACCGAAACGAGTCGAGTGACAAATACTGTGGGTAGTTGGTTGACATGTAGAAACATTGTAATCGCTCTTAATACTGTGAATTATAACAAATATGTTTTTGTGCAAACTGAATGAACTCACTCAGTATTTCCCACTGACAAAACCTTTTTAAAACGCGTTTCAGGTAATTACAGTAGATTGGAGTAAGGATTGGATCCGGCACTAAAGGACTTCAAGAAGTGGCTTGTTTTATTAATTAAATCAAATTAAGAAATATCGTTTTATTAAAGCTACCTTTGTAAAACAAGGGTTTATCTCATCTATTTAATAAATAAAATCCGGTGTTTCTAAACTCTGATATTTTTCCTAACTCATGGTCCTGATGAAATTTCCGCTGCAATGTTTTTCAAAATAAACCACCGGTACCACTAGGCTGCTCACGGCTCCCGATTCCGTCCAGGGTGGGGTCGAGGGTCGTGATAGTAAAGGTGGTATCAGAGCCACTGCTTTAAGCCTATAAGTGTTGTGATAATAATACTTAAGCTTAAATAAAAGAGTTAGGAGATTGCTATTAACTGGTAGCACATTTGATAATATTTAGACTTGAACATAAGAAAAGATGGCTTAGTATAAGCTAAGCCACTTGTTTAAGCAATGAGGTGTTGTAATAATACCTAAGTTTAAACGGAGAATTAGGAACTTAATATTATCTGATAGCACTCAGGATAATATTTAGACTTGAACTTAAGAATTTTACCTTAATATAAGCTTCAAGATAAAATTACTTATATAAGTATAATGTAATGAATATTGGTATGCCATAAGAAGGGTGAGTAGAATATTGCCAGATATGATAAATAAGCAATAACACTTAATTACTATTAATCCTTGCTTATTTGATATTGCTTGGTGTAGAATAAAGATATGTTATGGAAATACAAATTTCCTTGATTCTGGATAAAAGCCCTAATAAAAAAGGCATTTTTAAATCTTGAAAAGATACTATTTATGGGAATAGAAAATTTTCTCCGGCAAAACGGGATATAGAGTAGCAGACTCTCCAGCTTGTCCGGATATACTAAGATTACCTCTCCGGCGCGAATCGGATAAGATGGGGTATATAGTATGTCAAACAAGTGACAAGATTTCCCTAAATAATATCATGACCTGATATCTGACCTGTTTTTGGAAATATGAATCTGTTAAATACATTGACCTTATAAAGGGTATGTATATTATAACATGTGAAATATATGATTAATATAGATATGTATATCTATAAGGCTATAGGGTGTGGTCATGACCCTCATGACCACCATGACCCTTCATGTTAGTGCCATGTAACTAATCTTTAATCCACCATCCAAAACCACTACCCTAACGGTATGATCATGACCCAAACCATTAGCCCCTTATTTATTATCTTTGTCTAAACAAAAAGGAAATGATTTGTTGAAAATGGAAAGGAGGACCATGGTTGCCATGGTTTAATCCATGCAAACCATGGTGGATCAATCAAGGGGGTGGTGTAGCCTTCAATTCATGTTCCTAGGTGGCAAATCATGTCCCAACCATGATCCCCACACCCTATAGCCTAAGAAATTCCAAAAGTCAATTAAGAATAAAGCACAAACAGATGTGTCAATAATAAATCTAAATTTCTTTATCAGGAATCTCTTTTTCCGATATCAAACATTATTTCGTTTGATCATTTGTCTCGTAACTCGTGCGACAAAGTAATACTGGAAACCCATTAAGTTGGGACACCATAAAAAATATAAGAATTTCCAATACGTTACCATAAACTATTAACAAAAGTAAGAACCATATAAAGCTGTGCTAGTGCACAAGAAAACACATGAAACTTAAAAACATCGCAGTATATTACACACAACTTTTAAAGCAAGACTTTTGAAAATATGATTGGGCACGACACCAACATTGCATCCCAGCAGTAGGAGAACTATTAATAAAAAAAACGGCCCTTTGCCACATGATCTTACAAACGGCATAAATCTCGCTAAGGTACGTAGGAACAATTTTCACAACCATCGGTGCACAGTTTAATCAGAGTCATAATTATTAGCACTACAAAGGAAGTCATATACCTTTGCAAAATCCCCTATTTCATTTCATTTCATTCGACATTCCATGATAACGTCACACCGATTATCACACGAAATTCCAGATAAAGTTCTTATATTTCTTTCATTGAAATCCTGACCTCTGCACATAAAGAGTTTACCTTCACATTTCTACTTCCCCTAATGGTCATCATACCATGAGGATTTCTTTCATAGTAGCAAATATTGATCCATTTCATTTCTTGGTAAATCCACACGCTACACATGCACTGTTTGTTGCGCATATGGTTCATTTGAATTATGAAGACCATAGGAGGGCATCATTCCAATTTGTTGTTTTATCAAAAAGTTCAAATATCATTTCGCTATACTTGATCTTTTCATTGTAAACCCCGTTTTACAAAGCGATGACTCTTTAATATTGAAGCAATGAATTTCTTGAAAAACTCGATTTTCTTTTGAAAGGTATACATGGTTTTTGGTGTGATCATGTTCGCACTTTCTTATTCAAACTCCTTTTATTCAAACCAAGTAAATTTGCTCGCAATACGTATTCAATTCAAAGTCTCATATGATATTTTAGGCCATCACAATTCCAACAAGCACTTTGATTCTCTTGAACCATAACATGCTTGTTTGGTATTCGACTTCATTAAATCATTTCTTTGATCACGATCACCTTGTGGTGACGTTTTCACAAAATCTAAAGCTTGCGCTAATCTCAGATTTATTTATTTATTTATTTATTTATATTGAATCCGCTTTGTTGATTTATTCTATACAAGCGATCTTAACACAATCACGTGCTAAGATAATGATATACAAATTTATTTCATATTTCAGTATATCTCTTAATAGTTCTTACAGCATTAATCGAGCCTTTCATGATAATTATTGCTTTATTGTCTTCGATCGAAAAACATTATATTGATTATATATGGAAACTTACATAAGTAATTACCTTATTTACAATATAGTATTCCTATATTTAAAAATTCTTGTTAAAACATTGAGGTGAAGAATTTATATTATGTTTAAGGAATACTCTCATTTAAGTTTATGACTAGTTATTGTTATTTATTTTTGGTAATAATATATTAATAATAATAATAATATTAATACTATTTTAGGTATTAGGGTTATTGTCAGGAACACATATTGGATAGCCTAGCCTTAGTTAGGCATGGACTGATCACCTATGCTTAAACAAGGCAGCACTAACCAATATCCAACCATGATAATAACTATTTAATGTATATAAATTAAGTCATCATACTTATTTAGTAAATTTCAATTTTTATAATATATACAGAAATATATATACTTTGTACTGTAAAGAGAAGACATATTTTCATAAAACAATTAAAGGAACGAATAAAATTATCTAAATAATTGTCTAAGTATTCATGAACAAGACCTATTATAAATAAATGTTCATCTTGATTAATATTTCACAACTATTAAATACTTATAGAAATATTCTTTTATAATATATATATGTATATATATATATATATTAAAATATCAAATGTTATTTACGCAAGCCAATATTTAAGTATGCTTGATATTAAAATAAACATTTATTATTTTACTTTTATGATTTAAAATACCCTATTATAAAATCTTATAGTTAAACATACTTGATTTTAAAAAAAATGATAATCGTGAGTTCTCGGATATTGGGTAAACCTATTTATAAAACATATATCATTATTTTGTCAAAATTACCACGGGTTTTGATATTTTAAACCTATCTATATTTATTTATTATTCTACTTTATGATAACATAAAAGGAAAACGTATTTAATAAATCAAAATATCACCTATCTTTAATCAAATATTTTGATTAAAATCATCTGAATACAATTATGTATTAAGACAAAAATACGCTAACTTTATTGTCTTTTCGTGTATTCTTACAAATCACCCATCTTAGTACATTGATTTTCTCATATCATAATTCAATATTTGACAAATTATTTTCATGTTTTCATTTCATTTTGAACCTGTCAATCTTAAGTCTTCCTTAGGTACCAATCAAGGTAAGTCTTCTTCTGACAAAGAATTTTATTAATTCTAAAAAGTTCTTCCCATTCATTTTAAATATCTATTGATCATATATCTTTTATGTCTCATCTTTTGAAATATCTAGATTCGCTTCCTTGAAACTCTCAGTTAATTTCGAAAACGGTAAATTTATTATTAAGTTCTTTCAATCCTAACAATACCTTGCAGTATCCATATACATTTGTAGCCTGTACTAATAATAAACCCTATTCATACGTCATTCGTTTGATTTGTCATATTCTTAGTACAATTATGTACTCAGATTACGATACACTAAATTCTATTGTCCAGTACCATTTAAGTAAACAATATTGATTTTCGGATAATCATTAACAAATCATTTTCCATACTTCCATTCACAAATAGATATTTATCAATTCGGAATCTCCCTCAATTGATCAAAGTAAGTTCATTTCGGATATTGAATCCAATTGTTTCTATAAATCATTTTTATTTTCAAAATTCATACCCCTCAAAATATCTTTTGATTCCATTCAACGATACATTATTTCTCTTAATTAAAAGAAGAAACATAACCCAAAGAAAATATCATAGTCCAAATCTCGAGGATGAGATTTTTATTAAGGTGGGGAGGATGTAACAACTCTCACTAAAATTGTTGGTACACTACATCTGCTGATTACGTCTTGTATCGAGTCATTATCTTAGAACGTTAGATCTAGGCACGTAATACGAGAAATTATGAGTTTGTATAGAATTAGAGGTTGGATTGCTCTTAGGACCATTAGGTTAGTGGACCGCTCGAGTGATCATGTTGGATCGCTTATTTGGCAAACTAGCTGGATCGCTCTTGTGAACACCTTATGGACCGCTCATGTGACATCAGGTATGGGCCGCTTATTGGGCCTGTCCAATAAGCGGTCCCAGTGCTCTATATATAGTCCAATGAGCGATCTCATTTGGAACGTGGCGTAGAAATCGTGCCGAAGCTCTGCCGGTGCGAGATTTGAGCTGTAAACGTTTGATATCAGTAAAACAAGAAGTTAAAGTGATTTGCCTGCTGTTTCTACCTTAGTTTCTTGTTATTCCGCACCTGAAACCAAGGAGAAAGCCTCTGAACGACTCGTTTGGGTCAGAATACGATCCAACAAAAATTAATACTTAGTATGATAATTATCCAATAAGGAAACCCTAATTGAGACACCCAAGTAATTATGCGCAAACCCTAAAATTTTCAGAACAATCGGAATCAGGATCAGGGCCCCTAAAAACTCGGGAGGGGGGGGGGTAAAACCTAGCCAACGATTATCACAATAACTCGTTGTCAAAATTTTAAAATAAAATTCTGTCAAGTCAGCAAGGCTAGTCCCGAACCCAGCTACCCTATAAATAGACTGCTTCCCTTACGGACCGTAAGGGATAAGGCTTACGGTCCGTAAGCATGTCAATTTTCGTGTATAAATAGCCGACATTGGGACTTGAATTCTGGCCTTTGAACGACGTAAATTCTCCTTTCGTAGACTGAGTTATAGTAGAAACAATCCACAACACACACGAATCACTAATTAGTATAGCGGGGTGCTGCTGCGATACCAGGTATTAACTCAATCGCTGCTACGATTCAACGTCCGATCGATTATAACTATCCAACGATTGTTTGAGTGCTGCTCAAATTGAGTTATACTTTGTTATTCATTGTGATTTCTACTTGAATGTTTGAGTGCTGTCCGAACTCGGGCTATACTCTGTTATTCGTTGTGAATCCACTGAATTGTTAAGTATTGCACTTATAAATCGTTGTGAGGGTTTTATCTTGTGATTGTCGTTAAAGATGAATTGAGTTAGTACACTAATACGCGTTCCATTGTATCTAGAAATTAGAACTCGTAAGCAAGGAGCTGCTAGAGTACTTAATAGCTAAGTAAACTTGATAAGTTAAATAAACTTAACAGTTAAGTTAGCTGAGTAGATTAATTAATTTGTTAGTTAAGTTTAGTATGATTAATTAATCAGTTAATCAATATTAATTAAGCTAACAAGATTAATTAAGCTAAGTAAGATTTATTAAAAATAGATATATATGGGGTCGTATGAGAACGTTTAATATTAATAATTAAATATATTATTTTTTGACCTTACTCCGTTTTTAATGAAACTTAGGTTAAAACATAGATAAAAATATGCTCATTCTAAAGACATATTCGTGGTTTTATAAAACGTCATATTTTAAAAGTTATACGAGAAAAACGAGTGAAGCAGCTGAATTAATATATATAAGCAAGCTAGCTAGCATGTCAAGCAGGTAGGTAGGCATGTCAATTGTATCCCCACATCGATCAGAAGATTTGTTGAGGAAGATTTGTTGAGGTGCTTGCTTGCTTGCTATAAATAGGAACTAGGATTTCATTCTTCGTTGCTCATTTCTTTTCTTCTTCTCTCTATACGTTGGTGTTCTAACCAATAATCACCAAAGCGATGTCCTGTCCGATTGATTCAGGAACCATCTAACGAATGCCGAAGTGTTGTGCTTTGTGAATTTCGTTAAACGGAATCCAAAATACTATTCTTTGTGAGTTCATTAAATGGATACCAAAGTACTGTCTGAATAAGACTATACTTTGCGAAATTCGTTAAGATTCGAATCTCGTGACTACCGTTAAGGTTTGATTTCGGTTTTACACAAATACGTATTCCATTCTGTTAAACTATGTGTTTAACTACCAAGAATACTCCCAACTACACACTTACAATCAAACAAACTATTAAATCATCAGAAGATCCAGAATAATAAAGTGCATGCTTAATTATCGGAAGAAGTAGAATCAAGAAGCTTGGTTAGATCAATATTGCATGCTTATACAGTGAGTCATTCTCTTTTTATCAACTGTTTTACAATATTCCAAATTATTTTCCAAAGTTATAATTACAGGGATTAAGTCTTTGTAGTCTTCAATTACAGCCGGTATGTGGGGTATTGTGCACATTACTAGTGTTTATGAGTTTAGGTGGGCGTACCTAAATCATGAAACGTCACTTTTAGGTGAACGGACCTAATAGTGATTGACGTCACTTGTGGGTGAACGGACCGAACAGTGATATGACCACAGTCACCGAAACGAGTCGAGTGACAAATACTGTGGGTAGTTGGTTGACATGTAGAAACATTGTAATCGCTCTTAATACTGTGAATTATAACAAATATGTTTTTGTGCAAACTGAATGAACTCACTCAGTATTTCCCGCTGACAAAACCTTTTTAAAACGCGTTTCAGGTAATTACAGTAGATTGGAGTAAGGATTGGATCCGGCACTAAAGGACTTCAAGAAGTGGCTTGTTTTATTAACTAAATCAAATTACGAAATATCGTTTTATTAAAGCTACCTTTGTAAAACAAGGGTTTATCCCATCTATTTAATAAATAAAATCCGGTGTTTCTAAACTCTGATATTTTTCCTAACTCACGGTCCTGATGAAATTTCCGCTGCAATGCTTTTCAAAATAAACCACCGGTACCACTAGGCTGCTCACGGCTCCCGATTCCGTCCAGGGTGGGGTCGAGGGTCGTGACAAAAACCAAGAGAAGGTTTCGGGAAATCCACTTCCATTGGCGGACCAACGTACCCTCATGGATTATCTACGACCCACCGTAGGTAATCTCGGCGCCGCTATCAATGCACCTAATGTTGAAGCCAATAACTTCGAACTTCGGCCGCATTTGATACAAATGCTTCAAAACTCCGCAACCTTTCATGGGCTTGCGGACGAGGATCCCCATCTACATATTACTAATTTCTTAGAAATATGTGATACTTTTCGGATCAATGGAGCATCAAATGACGCCATCCGCCTCTGAATGTTTCCTTTTTCACTAAAAGACCGAGCAAAAGCTTGGCTTAGCGCCCTCCCAGCTGGATCGGTAAACACCTGGGATGAACTAGCCCAAAAATTTTTATATAAGTATTTCCCTCCCGCTAAAACGGCTAAATTAATGACTGAAATTAATACATATTCACAAGAGGACGGGGAATCCTTATATGAAACTTGGGAAAGGTTCAAGGAGCTATTGCGAAAGTGTCCACATCACGGCCTTGCGATATGGCAACAAGTATCCACTTTCTATAATGGTTTGTTGCCACACACAAGGCAGACACTTGACTCTAGCTCCGGGGGACTTTTAGGTAATCGCCGCCCGCATGAAATATATAATCAAATTGAGGAAATTGCTCAAAACAATTTTCAGTGGCACACTCCCCGAGGCAATAAATCTATTGCCCCGGGCGCCCATAAGGTTGATGAGAGCACTTCTTTACAAGCCCAAATCGACGCCCTTTCTTCGAAAATAAAAAAGTTGGAAATGACAAAAACAGTCTCGGTTATGGCTTGTGAAGGGTGTGGTGGGCCACATGAAAATTGGAGTTGTATGAAAGAAACAGACGATCAACAAGAGTCGGTAAGCTACATTGATAATAGACCTAGGCCGTCGGGTCCTCCAACGGGCACCTATAACCAAGGATGGCGAAATCACCCTAACCTTGGTTGGAGAGAACCCGGCAATAGTAGTAACCAACAAAAACAACGAATAAACTTTCAACAACCAAGAAATGAGTCACAAAATTTCCCTCAACAACAAGGTGGACGAGAAAGGCTTGAAGATACTATATCTCGCCTCATCTCCGACACTGAAAAGAAAAACTCGGAAAGGTTTCTACAATTAGAATCAAATTTTAGAAATCAACAAGCTAGTATTCAAAACATAGAAAAACAAATAAGTCAACTAGCCCAAAATTTTTCTGAGAGACCACAAGGCGCATTACCAAGCAATACCGAAACAAACCCAAAAGCGCAAGTTCATCTCATCACATTACGAAACCGCACCGTGGTGCCTACGGAAGTGCCACCGCCTACCAAGGAGACTATACCGCCGCCTCTACAAGAGAAGGGTTCCCCTCCATCACCAGAGCCTACCAAGGCTCCTCGGGTTCCGTACCCCGGTAGGTTAATCCGTCAAAAGACCAATGAGCAATTCGCAAAATTCGAAAGTCTACTAAAACAATTGCATGTCAACATTCCTTTTATTGATGTCCTAACCCAAATGCCCAAATACTCTAAGTTTATGAGGGACTTCCTCACTCATAAAAGGAAAATTGAAACTTTGCAATTAGTTAACTTAGGCGAAGAATGCTCTGCCCTCGTACGCAACAAACTCCCCCAAAAGAAAATCGATCCCGGAAGCTTCACGATTCCTTGCTCGATCGGGGACTCTCCCGTTCGTAATGCACTAGCCGACCTTGGGGCTAGCATTAACCTCATGCCCTCATCAATGTTCAAAAGACTCGGCCTAGGAACAACGAGTCTGTAACAACTATCATTAAAATTAGTAATTAGAATAATAATTAGTCAATAAAGAAACCTTAATTGAGACACCCAAGTAATTCCGCACTAACCCTAAAATTTCCGGAATAATCGGAATCAGGATCAGGGCCCCTAAAACTCGGGGGGGGGGGGGTTAAACCCTATTCGATAATTATCTTAAATTATGCGTTGTATATACTGAATTTCGAATGTTGTTGATTCACCAAGTCTATGCCACTGACTAGGCTAATCTACAAGCTAGGCCGCACCTTTACGGACCGTAAGCCTACCAGCTTGCCTTACGGACCGTAAGGGTTAGGTCATACGGTCCGTAAGCAACATAAAATTTGGGCTATAAATAGCCGACCTTGGCATTCGACTGTTGGTGTTAAAACGTCGATCGAATTCGTTCTGTACATCGATGTTAGGCTGTTATATCACAAATTAAACACACACGATCACGAAGTGCTGCCGCGGAACAGGGTAATTACTCGATCGCTATTACGATTCAGTTTCCGAGATCAATATATCCAAAGAATGTTTAAGTGCGCCCACAGTGGGTCATACTTTGTTGTTTATCGTTAATTCGATGAATGAGTTTAAGTATTATACTTTGTCGTTTGTCGTTAATTCGATAAATGAGTTTAAGTATCGCACTTTGTCGTTCATTGTGAGAATTCGATCTCGTGAGATATCGTGACTGTTGTATTGATCACTAACCCTGTTTTGTGTGCATTATTATTGAAATTAGGTTAACAGGGCTAAAATCATATTCTGTCAGTACTAAATCTGCAATGTGAGTCATTCTCTTTTTATCAAATGTTTTACAATACTCCAAATTATTTCCAGAATTATAAATTACAGTGATTAAGTTTATGTAATCACCTAGTTACAGCCGGTATGTGGGGTATTGTGCACTTTACTTGATAATCGTCACCATTGGGGCAGCCATTGGGTGATATGACCATAATCACAGACACCATTGGACAGGTGGGCCAATGGGTCGATTGGTAAAGTACTGTGGGTAGTTGGTTGATATCAGAAACATTGTAAAAGATCTTAACACTGTGAATTATAACAGATGTGTCATTTTCAGCAACTAGAATAATTCACTCAGTATTTCCCCGCTGATAAAATCTTTTCCAAACATGTTTCAGGTGATCTGCTGTAATTCAGGAAAAATGCAGGGGAAGCATTTCAAGCTTAAGATAGTGGCTCAGTATAAAATAAAGAAATGTGTTTTATCCAGAAAATCTTACTATTGTAAATTATCAGGGTTTTATCCCGAATTGTGAAATAAAATAATCGGGAAAAATTTTTAGCTTAAACGATCCTGTAAATAAAATTTCCGCTGCTAAACTCACAATAAACAAAGTACCGCATGATTTCTGTCCCGCGGCTCCTGGAACGGGTCAAACCGGGACGGGGGCCGTGACAGAAACAAGGTGGTATCAGAGCCACTAAGTTGAGCTAATTAAGTATTTAAAAGATACTTAATTTTTCCTGATTACTATTACATGATTATGTGTTTATGTGCTTTTAAACTGATTATTTGTTAATTACAGTATGGGTAAGCAAAAGTTACAAGATATCTATCTTAAACTAGATAGGTCAGTCTACGAAGAAGGAAGTTCGTCTAAAACTAAATTTTCAAAGCTCCCTACAATTCCTGAAGAAGGAATATTTGTGCAAAAAGAGAATTATGAATATCCGCTTTCTCCTAGAAAAAGTAATATGATTATTAAGAAAAGTAAGGAGCAAATCAGAGAAAAGAAGATTAAAAAGGAAACCCAGGAGTTAATTAAGAAATCACCTTGGGAAGATAAACTCGATGAAAAATGGGCAAATTTGTATATGTTAGCCAGTGTGGCAGAACATGCAAATCTTTAGATGCCCTACATCTGGCAAACAGCACTTCCCAATAAGTAAATAAATAAAATTTAGTAAAATAAATCTGAATGTGTTTTCCTGTATTTTGTACAAATAGTGTGCAATAAAACTTCCATGTTTATTTGTTAAACTGTGTTCCAAAGTTTTAACTTAATATGTTTGTGCATTTTGCATATATGCTACACAGCATGAACGAGATATCTGAAGCTTTTCAGAACCTCAATCTTTACCCGGTGAATATAGAAGTTTCTCATGAATTTACTGGATATTTTGCTGATGTGGACCAACCTGTAAAATTTCCTACTCCACCATTGACCAAACCAAAAAGAAAGAAAAAGAAAAATTATGTGTGGGGAAGCCGTATACGTAGGAAAAAGCCAGTTACAAAACCTCCTAGAATTAACGACCCTTTAGGAAAAGGAAAGGCAATTATAATCCAGGAAAACCCTAATCAGCAAGAAAGGGAAACTGAAGCCAATGAAGAGTTTAGGCAAATGGAGAAACAGTTTGAGGAATATTCTCAAGAAATAGAAATAGAAATAGGGCAAGATTCTAGACCAACTCAGGTAGAAATTGGGGAGAGTTCCAACCAAAACCAAAGGCTAACTTTTCAGGAGCAGATAGATATTCTATTGGCAAACTGTGATACTTTTCAGCCTGTCAATACGAATATTTTTACCTATCCTATTGAAAATCCACTTCCTATGAACTCTGGACCAGCAATCCCATATCCAATAGTACACTTCCAACCTGTAGAAATGGAGGAATGGTGGACAAATGATTGGCAATTCCAAAATATTGTCAACGACCCTTATTCCTTTCTTCCACAATTCGATCCAGAACCCCTACCTAATCCACCAATGAGCAATGAGAATCTGGCTGAACTTCGCCATTTCGGTGAAGAATTGATGGATGCAGGGAATAGAATTAGGGAGATAGGGGGACAGATTGCCTGGAAGTATGATGAAAGGGAACTTCGTTTTTAGGATATCAAGTAACGAGAGATAAGAAGATGATAAAACTATCGTTGTGTAATAGTAAAAGTAAATAGTGAAACCAGTTGTAACATAACGAATAAAACGTTGTAAAATATCGGTGTGTATTGATGCATACTATACTGATATAAAATGGAATCGAGAAATCGATAAGTTTTGACTTTATGTGTTATGAATTGTCTGATTATTTGTATAAATTTCTAATTACTAATTACTCATAATAAATTATTATCAGATGGCAAATAATGATAACGAACCAGTAAATGAAGTTAATCAGTCAGAGCATCACCCAGAAGATCAATATATGACCAAACAAGATATTGAAAATATTGTTGCTCAAGGGATAGCCAACGCAATTCCAATATTCATTGCTGCTATAAAAAGTCCAAACGAGCCGCAACATATCATTCCTAGTAGACATACTATTGAGGATAATTTCAGTAATAGTATAAACGGGGGCAATGATCATATTAATCATGATAATGAATCTCAGCACACGCCGCGCCCTAAGAAACGAAAGGCTGCAACACCTGGTTGCACTTTCAAAGAATTCCTTGCTTGTAAACCCGCTGAATTTGCAGGCAACGAAGGAGCAACTGCAACACTGCGATGGTTAGAGAAAACCGAAGCAGTGATTGCAATAAGTAAATGTGCTGAAGAAGATCAAGTCATGTATGCCTCAAATTTGTTTAAAGAAGGAGCACTAGAATGGTGGAACACAGTACTGCAAGCAAAAGGAAGACGGGTGGCTTATGCTATGACTTGGGAAGAATTTAAGAATCTTGTCGAAAGAAAATTCTGTCCTGGGTATGAGAAGGAACAGATGGCAAATAAGTTCCTAAATCATCGAATGACAGAGGTAAATTGTCGTGGTTATACTTCGACATTCTTCGAATATGCGAGAGTGGTACCCAATCTGGCTTCGCCAGAACCGGTACTCATTTCCCGATATATTTGGGGATTAATTAGCGAAATTCGCAATATCGTTAAGGCTGCGAGACCTCATACTATTGACGATGCAGTAGAATTAGCTAACACCCTAACCGACGAACTAATACGCACAAGAGATGAAGATAGGAAGAAAGAATTGGCTCAAAAGATTACCCAGGGATTTAGGGTGGGTAATAGTAGTAATTTCAAGAAGAAAGGAGCAAGACAATCTTCAACCCCGCCATTTTGCAGAAATTGCAGAAGGAAACATTTTGGAAAATGCAATGCAATTTGTAATTTCTGCAAATCTGTAGGCCATAGTGAAGAAAACTGTAAGAAGAAAACTGTAATCTGTTTTCATTGTGGGGAACAGGACATTACAAAACCGAATGCCCCAAACTGAACAAAATCACCGATAACAAGGGCAAACCAGTTGAAGGAACTGTTAAGAAAAATGCCAAAGCTTTCCAGCTAACCACTCAAGAAGCAGAGCTCATTCCGGATGTGATAGCCGGTACATTTTTAGTTCACAACGTTTATGCAAAAGTATTATTTGACTCTGGTGCAAACCAAAGTTTTATAAATACTTCATTCTGTCAAGCTCTTAAGTTACCGTTGACTACCATTAGGCAGATTTTTACAGTCGAAACTGCAGATGGGAATTCAGTAGAAATTAATCAGGTTTTGCAAAAAGTAGAAATAGAACTCTCAGGTCATAAATTTGTTGCAAACTTATTACCTATGAAACTAGCCGAGTTTGATGTTGTCTTAGGAATGGATTGGTTAATAGCCAACCATGCTCAAATCATTTGTGATAAGAACTCTATAGAAATTCAAGCACCTATGGGAGAGGTAATTAAGATTGCAGGAGATAAACCTCGGAGGCCACTGAAGTTCATATTAGTAATGAAAGTTGCTAATTATGAACGGAAACAAGGAATAGTATATATGATTTCAGTAATCATTTGTACTAAAGGAAAAGAACTTAAGGAAATTCCTGTAGTCTTAGAATACCCAGATGTTTTTCCAGAAGATTTACCTGGGTTACCACCAGATAGAGAGGTAGAATTTAGGATTCATCTAATTCCAGGAACTATACCGATAGCCAAGGCACCTTATCGATTAGCTCCTACCGAAATGCTAGAATTAAAGAAGCAATTAGATGAATTACTAAGCAAAGGATTTATACAACCTAGTTCATCCCCTTGGGGTGCACCAGTGTTGTTTGTGAAAAAGAAAGATGGATCAATGAGAATGTGTATTGATTATAGAGAATTGAATAAGGTTACAATTAAGAATCGATACCCATTACCTAGGATTGATGATCTCTTTGATCAATTACAAGGCGCTAAATATTTTTCTAAGATAGACTTGCGCTCCGGATATCATCAATTAAAGGTTCAAGAGGAGGACATACCTAAAACTGCTTTTAGAACTAGGTATGGTCATTATGAATTTACAGTCATGCCCTTTGGACTAACAAATGCCCCAGCTGCATTCATGGACATGATGAACAGGATTTGTAAACCATATTTGGATAAATTTGTGATCGTGTTCATTGACGATATACTCATTTATTCCAAAAGTCAAGTCGAGCATTGTCAGCACTTGCATGCACTCTTAACTTTGTTAAGAAAAGAAAAGTTGTACGCTAAATTCTCGAAGTGTGAATTTTGGCTACAAGAAGTGCAATTCTTAGGACACATGGTGAATCACGGAGGTATTCACGTAGATCCTGCTAAGATAGAAGCAATTACCAACTGGAAGGTTCCGCAAACTGCAATGGAAATTAGAAGTTTTATAGGTTTAGCTGGTTATTATAGACGGTTTATTAAGGGTTTTTCCAAGATAGTTGTACCATTAACTAAGCTAACCTGTAAAGCCACTAAGTTTGAATGGGGACCAAAACAAGAAGAAAGCCTTTAGAATTTTAAAACAGAAATTAACCAATGCGCCAATCTTAGCTTTACCAAAAAAGAAGGAACAGAAGATTTTGAAGTATATTGGGATGCTTCAAAACTAGGATATGGATGTGTGTTAATGCAACGCAAGAAGGTAATTGCGTATGCCTCCAGACAATTGAAAAAGCACGAAGAAAACTATACAACTCATGATTTAGAACTAGGAGCCATAGTTTTTGCCCTTAAAATTTGGAGACATTATCTGTATGGAAGTAAATTTACTATTTATACAGATCATAAAAGTTTAAGATATATATTTGGGCAAAAAGAGTTAAACATGAGGCAAAGAAGATGGATGGAGATTTTAAGTAATTACGACTGTGATATTCAATATCACGAAGGAAAGGCAAACGTAGTAGCAGATGCTTTAAGTCGTAAGTATCATGAAAAGCAAAGGCGAGTCCGTGTCCTTAGAATAAATCTACAAATAGATTTAATGGAACAAGTGAAGGAAATCCAGAAAACAGCAATCAAGGACGATGCCGAAGGAATGAAAGGTTACCTAAAAGAATTGGAACAAGGAAATGATGGAATTTGGAAATTCCACAAAAACAGAATTTGGGTACCTAAGCAGGGAAATTTAAGATCAAAGATTTTAGAGGAAGCTCATAAATCAAGGTATACCATACACCCAGGAAACAATAAGATGTATCAAGATTTAAAAAAGAATTTCTGGTGGATAGGAATGAAAAAGGATATAGCCGAATATGTATCTAAGTGTTTAACCTGTTCACAAGTTAAAGCCGAACACCAGAAACCCTCAGGTTTACTACAACAGTTAGAAATGCCTGTATGGAAATGGGAACTTATAACAATGGACTTTGTTATTAAGTTACCCAAGACTCGAAAAGGTAATGATGCCATTTGGGTAATCGTGGATCGATTGACCAAATCAGCTCATTTTCTACCAATAAAGGAAACCTTTAGTATGGAAAGGTTAGCCAAATTGTATGTAGATGAGATAGTATCCTTACATGGAGTCCCGCTCTCCATTGTATCGGATAGAGATAGTCGTTTCACTTCCCGTTTCTAGACAAGTTTCCAAGAATCAGTGGGAACCCGACTTAATCTAAGTACTACATATCATCCACAGACCGATGGACAAAGTGAAAGGACGATCCAAACTTTAGAAGACATGCTCCGAGCATGTGTAATTGATTTTGGGGGTAATTGGGATAACCATTTACCATTAATTGAATTCTCCTATAACAATAGTTATCATTCAAGTATTGAAGCCGCTCCATTCGAGGCACTATATGGACGCAAGTGCAGAACACCTGTATGTTGGGCAGAAATAGGAGAAAGTCAATTATCAGGTCCGGAAATTGTGCAAGAAACCACAGACAAGATAACTCGAATCAAGGAACGATTGAAAACAGCCAGAGATCGCCAAAAGAGCTATGCAGACAATCGTCGCAAACCACTTGAATTCCAAATAGGAGACAAAGTACTGCTGAAAGTATCTCCTTGGAAAGGAGTTGTAAGATTCGGTAAGAAAGGAAAACTGAGTCCCAGATATGTTGGACCATTTCTAGTGATTCAACGAATCGGACCAGTCGCTTATCGTTTACAATTACCAGAGGCACTAGCTGGAGTACATGATGTATTTCATGTATCCAATCTTAAGAAATGTCTATCAGACGAATCTCTAGTAATACCTCTTCAAGACATAGAGGTAAATGAAAAACTGAAATTCATAGAAAAACCTTTACAAATAGAAGACCGAACGATCAAGTTTCTCAAACACAAGCGACTAGTACTGGTGAAAGTCAGATGGAATTCAAAGAGAGGACCGGAATATACTTGGGAACTGGAATCAGAAATGAAGCGCAAGTACCCTCATCTGTTTCAATGAATCTCGAGGACGAGATTTTTCCTAAGGTGGGGAGGATGTAACAACTATCATTAAAATTAGTAATTAGAATAATAATTAGTCAATAAGGAACCTTAATTGAGACACCCAAGTAATTCCGCACTAACCCTAAAATTTCCGGAATAATCGGAATCAGGATCAGGGCCCCTAAAACTCGGGGGGGTTAAACCCTATTCGATAATTATCTTAAATTATGCGTTGTGTATACTGAATTTCGAATGTTGTTGATTCACCAAGTCTATGCCACTGACTAGGCTAATCTACAAGCTAGGCCGCACCTTTACGGACCGTAAGGGTTAGTCCTTACGGACCGTAAGCCTAGCAGCTTGCCTTACGGACCGTAAGGGTTAGGTCATACGGTCCGTAAGCAACATGAAATTTGGGCTATAAATAGCCGACCTTGGCATTCGACTGTTGGTGTTAAAACGTCGATCGAATTCGTTCTGTACATCGATGTTAGGCTGTTATATCACAAATTAAACACACACGATCACGAAGTGCTGCCGCGGAACAGGGTAATTACTCGATCGCTATTACGATTCAGTTTCCGAGATCAATATATCCAAAGAATGTTTAAGTGCCGCCCACAGTGGGTCATACTTTTTCGTTTATCGTTAACTCGATGAATGAGTTTAAGTATTATACTTTGTCGTAAGTCGTTAATTCGATAAATGAGTTTAAGTATCGCACTTTGTCGTTCATTGTGAGAATTTGATCTTGTGAGATATCGTGACTGTTGTATTGATCACTAACCCTGTTTTGTGTGCATTATTATTGAAATTAGGTTAACAGGGCTAAAATCATATTCTGTCAGTACTAAATCTGCAATGTGAGTCATTCTCTTTTTATCAAATGTTTTACAATACTCTAAATTATTTCCAGAATTATAAATTACAGTGATTAAGTTTATGTAATCACCAAGTTACAGCCGGTATGTGGGGTATTGTGCACTTTACTTGATAATCGTCACCATTGGGGCAGCCATTGGGTGATATGACCATAATCACAGACACCATTGGACAGGTGGGCCAATGGGTCGAGTGGTAAAGTACTGTGGGTAGTTGGTTGATATCAGAAACATTGTAAAAGATCTTAACACTGTGAATTATAACAGATGTGTCATTTTCAGCAACTAGAATAATTCACTCAGTATTTCCCCGCTGATAAAATCTTTTCCAAACATGTTTCAGATGATCTGTAGTAATTAAGGAAAAATGCAGGGGAAGCATTTCAAGCTTAAGATAGTGGCTCAGTATAAAATAAAGAAATGTGTTTTATGCAGAAAATCTTACTATTGTAAATTATCAGGGTTTTATCCCGAATTGTGAAATAAAATAATCGGGAAAATTTTTTAGCTTAAACGATCCTGTAAATAAAATTTCCGCTGCTAAACTCACAATAAACAAAGTACCGCAGGATTTCTGTCCCCCGGCTCCTGGAACGGGTCAAACCGGGACGGGGGCCGTGACAGAGTCCTACAAAAATGAGCATACAACTTGCTGATCGATCCGTCAAATTCCCGCAAGGTGTCATCGAAAATCTCCTAGTCAAGGTAAACAAATTTGTCTACCCGGCCGACTTTGTCATACTCAATATGGAAAAAGACACCGAAGTCCCCCTCATACCAGGGAGACCATTTCTCGCCACCGCACAGGTAGTGGTAGACATGAATGACGGAACGCTCACCTTAAGGTACGGGGATGATGAAGTAAAGTTCGGGGTTGGGAAGAGAATAGAGGACGATGACCCGGTCAATTACATGAAGGTTATTGATTCGAGTTTGGATGCTGCTCTCCGACGGTGCAACATGGGATGCAAAACATTCCACTCAGAAAATATATAACCTCACCTTGGGTCTAGCCAAGGACCCTTATAAACGTGGCGCACCACGTAGGCATTCCGCGGAACTATCTTTAGTTTAGTTTAATCTTTTAGTTTTAATTTGCAGGAATAAAACACACTCATGGTGGTAAGGGATGATAAGGGAAACGAGAAACATGGCCCCATGCACGAGAACAAGGCCACCCGACAACAATTTCTCCATTACAGTAGGTTCAGCACGGGCTATGCCGAGCCAACACGGCCCCGTGCTGAACACCCTGCAGAAAAATGCCCAGTTCAGGTAACTAGACACGGGCCGTGTTCACTAAACACGCCCCCGTGTCCAAGCTTATGTTTCTTTTCTTTGATTTTTGTTACTGGCACCTGAACACGGGGCCGTGCCCGGTCACCACGGGGCCGTGTCCAGACTGCCAGTAACATAAAGTTTTGCTTTTAACACCATGTCACACATTCAATCAACCTAAAAATTTATTTTTGGTACACATTGAGGACAATGTGTAATTTAAGTGTGGGGGGATCCTAAAACCTTGAATTTTGCAAGTCCTATAACAAGCCTTACACAAAACTCTATTGGAACCGCTAATCACCCCAATTTTTTCAAAAATTTTCATTTTTTTTCACTTGTCTAAAGTTTAAGTTGGGAATTCTAAGACTAATAAGGTTATATTTTTACAAATTTACAACCGATAGCGTCGTGATAAAAAGAACCAACATAAGAAAATTATGAAACGGCATGACAAGCTTAGTTAAAATTCGATTATATATACTTGATCACATAAAAAACCCATTCCCACAAAAGTGAGTTTTGAGCCTTTATTGAGCATACAAATATACATCTTTACGCTAAATGCTCATTTTTCGTTTCTTGTGTGAATAGCCGCTTGGTTCTTACGACTCTAGAACTTGCCACGAATATTCATTCCCGGTCCTTACCAACTTAAACCCAAGTAAGTAAATGATGGAGGCATTAGGAGTAACCCTTTTTCTTTCAAAACCATTATTTTTATTGTTCTTTTCACCTACCCAAAAACTCCCCCTAGTTAACCCCTATGAGCCTAAACCTTTTCATTTCTTAACCCAAAACCCTTTTTACCCACCAAAAACCCTTTTTATTTTTACCCTTTATTTTAGTAACAAGCTCGGTTTTCGTGTGACTAAAAAAAAAAAGAAGAAGAAGAGAGAATTTTACAATGAAGTTAGAAATAAACAAACAAAGCTCCTAAAAAGCTTGTTTGAATAAATACTTCATTGAGAATAAAAAGTCACTAAAACAAAATGTTTTACGAAAACCGACGCTTTTTACGATTTTCGCCCTTTTCTACTAACCACTAACCCAACTACCCACCTTTAGCCCAACCCTTTACCCAAAAAGTCCTCTTAATATTTACAAAGGTAAAAAGTTAAAAAGGAGGAGGATTGATTGCTTGGCAAGCCTATGGTAGGGATAAGTTCCATGCCACTCTCGAGTGATTCACTAAAAAAAAAAGACACCTTCGACCGAGTGTGAGTGATTTCTCCCGTGAGGTATGTGAACTTGTATATAAATGGAATTTTAAAAAGGCATGTTATGCCCAAATAAGTAATTTCTCTTATGAAACGTTCTAAATAAATCATAACGAATAGAATTGTAAATAAATAAAGATAAAACCCAATAAAGATCTTGGATTCCCGACACTCAATGACAACCCAAAACCTTCTCATCTACCCATTCCATTTGGGAGTGTAAGCCACATATTAAAGAGTTTTGCTTGAGGACAAGCAAAAATTCAAGTGTGGGGATATTTGATGTGTGTAAAATGCAACATATAAATTACATCAAATAAGGCATAAAACTAACCCTTTTTAAGTACTAATGTTGGAAAAAGAATGTTTTTGTCTTCCTTTTGTATTTTCAGGATTAAATGAGCTCAAATTAACAAAAGAAGCAAAAAGGCAGCTAGATCTAACATAAATACAAGAAAAGGAACATAAGTGGATTGCCCGACCCCTCGACAGCATCCTCCCAAGCAAAACAGAGAAGGCAGAAGACTGAACACCCCCCGTGCTCAGCCAGCACGGGGCGGTGCCCAAGAAGCAGCAGATAAGACAAACCTATAGAAGCTTCTATTGCCCACCACGGGGCCGTGCCCAGTGAACACGGGGGCGTGGCGAAAGTACTGCAGGCGCATTAATTGTAATTGTGAATTACAATTAATGAGGAGAGAGACTGTCAGACGGGCACAGGGCCGTGTCCAGCGAACACGGGGCCGTGCCCAGGCTTCTGTCCAGCCTGTAAATAGGAGTGCTTGGTTTCATTGCAACTCATCCCTTGGCACACCACTTCTCTCACACTTCATCCACCACCCACCACCCACCACCATCACAACACCATCATCCACCACCATCATCCATTGTCCATCATAGAGTGTGTGAGTCGTCTCGGGATCCAAGATTGATCGTAAGAGTTCTTGACAATCAAGGCCATGTTTGCCTAAGTCTCTTACATCACTTGGTGAAGACAAGTGTTTAGTATAATACTTTTTATTTTTAATCTTTTGCACTTTTTATTTGGTTTTGTATTAATGACTTTAATAACTAGTTGCTTATGTTGAAGGTGATTCTTCCTTATCGTTTGTCCGTGGTGTCTTGGCATTATTTTACTGTCTATATAAAATAAAAGATTTTCACCATTCATATCTCCACGGTCTATATGGAGGTATGTTGGCTACCTGGTCGGGGGTTAAGGGAACGATTTGGTAAGGGTCTTGCCCTTGTTCAGCGTTTAGAGGTCCTGCAAGGGACCTGGGTCAAATTTAGTAGGATCTCCTTCAATACCCAAAGGTATTGGATGGCGGGGATCCAAACTCTTTGACCCCCTCATAAGTTAACTACTATTAATACTATAACCCGGCTATTTAGGACTGTATCCCTGCTGACTCAGACTACTTAGTCGAGGGTAACGTCACCTCCAAAGGAGGGGCCTACCATAATTTGCATTAATAACTTAATTCATTATCTTTCAATAATCCGACCCTTTAGGATTGTATCCTTGCTGACTCAAACTACTGGGTTGAGGGTAACGTCGCCTTCAAAAGAGGGGCCTACTACAATAACTAAGATAATCTCTTAAATAAGTGCAAAAGTGCGAAAATAATCAAAGGTTATACTAATACACGAGTCGGATCCAAGTGATTCATCTTGTTTATCTGTTTTTATTTTTATTTTTATTT
This sequence comes from Helianthus annuus, assembly GCF_002127325.2. Lineage (NCBI taxonomy): Eukaryota > Viridiplantae > Streptophyta > Magnoliopsida > Asterales > Asteraceae > Helianthus > Helianthus annuus. Next base: position 16,366,884 of record NC_035437.2, on the reverse strand, counting down.
TTCAGCATTTAGTTAGTTTTATTTTCTTAGTTTAAAAATCTTTTCTAACATTTTGATTTGGTTAGACGTTGAGGATAAACCGGCACTAAAAGCTCTTGTGTCCTTGGACGACCTCGGTATCTTACCAACACTATACTACGTCCACGATGGGTGCACTTGCCCATATGTGTGTTTAGTGTTAGTAAATATCGTGTTTTATAAATTTAAAACTTGGCTAAAAGTGTAGAAAGGGCTTAAAATATACATCTAAAATATATTACACTACACACGCATCATGGAAGAAACTTAACAAAGAACGATTAGGTGTAATGAATTCTCAAATTACAAAGGAGTTAACTCATTGTGGAGCCAACTTAACTAGAATGGCGCATTTCATGTACCATGAAGCAGACGGGCATGGTTCTTGCCAAGAAGTGACTAAAGCTTATATATTATCATTGTTGGTCAATCCAATATAAGGGATCAAATAGTCGACCATGTGTATCTGTCATTATTGGAGGCAGACCGTAATACCAAAATAATCCAAATCATCTTACCCTATGTAGAACTTGGAAAGTAGAAATCACAAACTTGTTTGATCTTTGAACTCAACAACACGGAACACAGCTTATGAACGCAAAGCGCTAGACTCTTTTTCTTATTATTAATCAAATGGGATATAAAACAAAACACACTATACTTAAATACAAACAAGACTTGGCCCACAATAAAACAAATTGAAATTGTTCAAAATATGTGGCTAGATCAGGTACATGACAAAACTTTCGTACGAAGAATACGTGATAAGAAAAGGAGGAAAAATGACATTGGCTTGAAGGGTAATTTAGTCCTTTCTCACATAATTAACTTCCTCTCTTGATTTTCAAAAGACTATAACTTTTTCACATGTTAATATTTTTTTTAAAATAACAACGTATTAAGGAGCATTTCTTTCTCTTTAATTCGAGCAACCTATTCCTATAGTTTTCATATAAAACAATTACAGGATTTTGAATACTCATTAGTCTATTACGTGATTACGTGATTTTGAATACCCAGCACATGACTACGACTATGTGATTTTGAATACCCATTCTGTGATTACACATTCAACATTAATCATTATGTGATAACACATTCAATATAAATCCACGTGATTACACATTTAATATGATTTGTTATAACTAACGTTATTACAATTATATTTATTACATGATCACACATTCAAATAATAAGAACTTGATTGTTTATGTTGAATTACGTGATTAAATTTCTAATATAGAACATTATGTGGTTATTATAGGTTAATTTTTTACTAATGTTTTGTATATAATTTATCCTTAATACGTGACTAGACGTGAAATATTTAGGTATACCATATGAAATATTATGTATTACATGTTTTCCTTTTTACGTAATAACGTAATCACTCAGTGTGGTTTCACATAAAATACTGTAATGAAATCCCGTTATCGCAATCACGTTTTCACGAAATGGGTATTCAAAATCACATAGTCACGTAATAATATATAGTCAACTATTGCTATGTAATTACGTATTCACTTAGTGAGGTTTCACAAAATACTATAATGAATCACGTAATCATGTAGTGAATATTCAAAATCACGTAATAACGTAGTTATGTGTTGGGTATTCAAAATAACGTAATCATTTAATGGGTATTCAAAATCCTGTAAATTTTTTTAAGAAAACTATAGAAATAGGCTGCTCGAATTAAAGAGAATGAAATTCTCATTAATACGGTTTTACTTTTAAAAAAATATTAACGTTTGAAAAAGTTTTTGCATTTTGAAAATCAAGTGGGAAACTAGTTAATTGAGAATAGACCAACTTACCCTTTCTGTATTTGTTATTTCAATTGTTTGAATCTTAAATCTGGCAAATTGTTACGTGCCTCTCAAGTCTATAGATCTTGCAATTGGACGGTTGTCATCATCGCATACACTTCGTATAAACAAACCGTCTTGTACGGTATCCGGACTCTTTAAAAAATTGTTATACTTTATCTAAACAAATTAGATAAATAATAATAATTATTATTATTATAATAAATAAACTCAACTTTTAATAAACGAAAAGGGTTAAGGCTCCACACTCAACACACACTCACAACTCATGTATGTATCGGATATATATATATATATATATATATATATATATATAATTTGGAAAAAAATGATGATGATATATACTTGAAGAAAGCTTCTTTCACTTATTATATCAAAGAATGGGAACAAAAAAACATAATACCGATACTCCTATTCATAATAAAAAATAAACACATGCAAAATAGAACATTTCCACTTCTTTATTTCCTTCACTAGCTAATGAATTTTAGCTCCCATATACTTGGTCAAACTTCATTTCTCACTGACGTGCAACATGGGCATATTCATTTATTCAATATTAGCACATGCGGAAACAAATAACACACGATGACCATTCGAACAACACATGAACCATGAACCTTAACCTGTGTACTTTGTTAGCTACTTAAACCATTTGACCCGTGACCCGATAACGTGTCGACTCGTGACTCGTAAACGAACCGATTAACACAACAATTACCCCTTTAATCGGTTGTTTATGGCATTCCCAAACTACCACACCGAATCACATTCACCTTGAACCACCTCGACATGTTCTGGACACCCAACCTCCACTGCTCACGTCCAAAGCCTTCTCAGTTCAATCCGAATAAAAACTCACTACACTTGTAACATGTCACATGGCATTTGGAAATGCTCACTAGCATCACGACTTTTCACGGATCAACGACCTCACCCCGGCCATTTCCAAAGCCACCTGATTGAACTCCAACGCCATAATGTCTAACACTGTGTAGTTTCTCCAATATTTACCTTTTTCTGATCTTCTTTCTTCAAGAGGTCACTCCACCGACAGCGAAAACAAAGCCGCCCCGCTTACAACTCTTTCTTTCAACCTGCTAAATGAACCAAATCCAAAACCACCTGCTTTGATGGATCTTTTACTCAAGTGTTTCATGCAACACGCCAACCACCTCTTATCACCAACAACCCAATCAAGGTACCCATAAAATCTTCTATCAAAATAGCCCCGCAAATAACCAACCTTTGTTCTTCATGTGAGAACTGTTGTCCTGAAACAACCCTTTCAACTCCTTTGATCATGACTAATATTTACAAGACACACCGGTGTTCACCTATCACCCCCGTCATCCTAACCGATACTCTCCCCACGACGATTGACACGAACCACCTTCTGGTCTTCGTCTTCGGTTGTATAAGAGTCCCAAGCCCTTCTTTTACGCCTGCCTTCCGCCAACCTGACACACCCGCTGGCGGAGGCTACCTCTGATCTTCTCGAGCCCTCGGCTCTGATACCAAATGTTGGTTGAGGCCTGACACTCAACACACACTCCCAACTCACGTACGCATTGAATATATATTTAAGAGTTATGTTGGTTCTGGCCTGACACTCAACACACACTCACAACTCACAACTCACGTACGTATTGAATATATATTTAAGAGTTAATTGCCCGCATGGTCCCTATGGTTTGCCATTTTTTTCAACTTCAGTCCCCAACTTTCTAAAATTACACGTATGCTACCTGTGGTTTGATCGTTTATTACTCGAATAGTCCTCTGAGTGGATGGTTATTAACTTATCCGGTTAAGTATCTGAAATGACTTAACTACCCTTATATCATTAAATTAAAAATAATAATTAAAACATAAAAAACAACAAGTGACCCACTTATATTTAAAAAGAAAATATATTTAAAACAACAAAAATTTAATAAATAAATAATGTGGACCTACCCATGGTCTTCTCATTCCTAACTCCTGTCACTTCAGGCAACACTCCGGCGAGAAGAAATAATTACATCTACAGTTTTCTTGTCTTTGCAAAGCTTGTTGGCTTTCTTAATCAGTTTCAGTTACCATGTTTATGTTTATACCATTCCATTGTCATGATTATATCTTGAGATAACAAGTATCCTGATCAAAATAATGTCTCATAACAAATTTGTAATGATTCTAATAGCGGCTAAAAAGATCAATTCCAAATTTACATACCGTTGACCCATTATTTATTGTTGTAGAGTATTTTTGTAAAGGAGTAAATTACTCCTATAATAGTAATAAACTTCTGTATATATTTGATATTCATTTTAATGAGAAAATCATCTCTTTGAAGTCTTTCATTGTATCAGCCAGTAAGACACAACCCTAGCCTCTCTTTTTCTTTTCTGTCGCCTACTGTCCCCTTTTTCCATGGCTGGTTCCTCTGCTTCTCCTTCATCTGACCCAGCAACCACTCCTCTTCACACTCTCCTCCATCTCATAACCATAAAACTCTCATCTTCTCATTACCTCTTATGGAAAAATCAAATCTACCCGGTTCTATCCTATCTCAATCTTCTCAAGCACATTGATGGCTCCACTCCTACTCCCCAAGAAACCATACTGATGGAAAATCTGAGGCGAATCCAACATTTGTTACCTGGAAAGAGGCTGACCAGCGGGTTCTCCTGCTGTTGCACTCCACTTTAACTGAAGAAGCAATGGCTGAGGCCATTGGACATACTTCGGCTCATCAGGTTTGGCGAGCCCTAGAACATGCTTATAGCCATCGATCCATTGAAAGGATGCATACACTCAGAGACTCCCTTCACCAATTGCAGAAAGGTACCTCCTCCGTCTCAGACTATGGTCGAAAATATAAGTTATTATGTGACCAATTAGCTGCCATTGGTCACCCAATTTCTGAGGAAGACAAGCGCCATTGGTTCTTGTGTGGACTCGGGTCCTCTTTTGAAACTTTCTCCACAGCCCAGCGGATGGTTCACCCTTCCCCTCCCTTTCGTGATATTCTGGACCAAGCAGAAAATCATGAAATTTTCTTGCAAACCCTACACACCTAATCCACACCCCAAGCAGCTTTTTCGGCCAAAACAATCGTTTCTCGCATAACACCAAACCCAACCGTGACTCTGCTACACGTGGTCGGTTCCGTGGTTCTTCCGGCTATGGTCGCACCACTACAAACCGCAGACCACCTCACTGCCAATTGTGCAGAAAAGATGGGCACTATGCGAGTTCCTGCCCAAATCTCGCCACCTATGCTCAACGAGCCACCCCACTAGATGCACATCTCGCCCATGCTTTCAATACCCAATGCAGCATTAATCCTGACTGGACAGCCGATTCAGGCGCCACTACTCACATGCTCCGCTCAACCGACGGCCTTGATGCATCACATAATGATATGGGTAATAATTTTGTAACATTCGGTAATGGTCAAACATTACCGGTCACTCAAATCGGTAAATTTAAACTTCATAATATACCATTACATAATGTGCTTGTGGTCCCAAACATTACCCGAAATCTACTATCCATTAGTAGGTTAACAAATAATGCTCATGTTGATGTTTTATTTTCTAATCATTATTTTCACATTCAGGACCGAAAAACGGGGGCGGTCCTTGCTAGAGGTACATGTGAAAATGGATTTTATGTTCTTTCCCAAAGTCATAAGTCGCTTGTTGCTGCTCATGCTGCTCCCCACCTTCGTGCATCTTTTGATAAGTGGCATAGCCGTTTAGGCCATGTCTCGTTTGATGTAATTTCAACTTTAAATAAACTTGGTCAAGTGTTTGTTACGTCTTTATTACCCAAACCGGGATTATGTTCTTCGTGTCAACTTTCTAAGGCACACCGTTTACCTTTTGTTGAAAATAATAAACGACCCACTCATGTGTTGGATTTAATTCATTGTGATCTTTGGGGTCCAGCACCAATTCCCTCTATGGATGGGTATTTATATTATGTCATTTTTGTGGACGATTTTTCTCGTTTCACTTGGTTTTATCCATTAAAATTCAAGTCGGATTTTTATAATATACTCATCACTTTTCTAACCTTTGTTCATAATCAATTCTCACGCACCGTTAAAGTTTTTCAAAGTGATGGCGGTACCGAGTTCACAAATAATCAAGTAAATAACCTTTTTCAACAACATGGCATTTTTCATAGGCTATCATGCCCACACACACCACAACAAAATGGACGTGCCGAACGGAAGCATCGTCACATAACCGAAACGGGCTTAGCCATGATGTTTAATGCTCATGCACCGGCTTAATTATGGCTTGATGCCTTCACCTCCGCCACCTATATCATAAATCGTCTTCCTACCCCTCTCCTAAACAACAAATCCCCATTTTAACTTTTATTTCATCAACCCCCATCATATTCCAACTTTCGTGTGTTCGGATGTCGTGTATTTCCATACCTTCGGGATTATGCTAAACACAAACTCTTTCCACGAAGTGCACCTTGTACTTTCATCGGCTATAGTCCGAAATATAAAGGTTATCGTTGTCTAGATACAACCACTTCTCGTGTCTATATAACACGTCATGCCAAATTTGATGAAGAAAATTTTCCTTTCTCGGGTGCCGTGTCCAAAATCGATGAAGCACAACTCCTCTTTTCAAATTTTGAGGAGTCAATTCCTCCACCCGATCCTCCATCATTACCCACCAATACTACACCAACTCCCACTCCAAGTACATCTTCTCTTTGTACCATATGCCCAACACCCACTTTAAACATACCCACAAACTCACCTCAAACAAATCACACCACTAAAATAAATCCCACTGCTCAAACAAATCCCACTCCCCAAACAAACACACCTTTAACATCTACATCAGCTCATTCACCACCCCAACCTACACACGGTCAAAACCAACCCACCTCCACCAACCGACTGGTCCCACTCATCCCATGCGTACTCGCTCAAAATCTGGAATTTTTAAACCGAACTATTTCGCGGATTTGACCGATTTTTCCAGAAACCAATTACATCATGCTTTGTTCTCCTCTCACATTCCAAAGGGTATTAAAACCGCTTCAAAGAGTTCAAACTGGGTCTCGGCAAATAAAGATGAACTACAGGCACTTCGAAACAATGACACATAGGAGCTTGTTAAACGCCCCATTCACTCAAATGTTGTTGGCTCGAGATGGATATATCGTATAAAATATAAAGCCGATGGCACGCTTGACCGTTACAAAGCTCGTCTAGTTGCTCAAGGTTTTACCCAAGTTCCCGGTCTTGATTTTTCTCATACATTCAGTCCCATCAACAAGGCCTCGACAATTCGAGTCGTTCTTAGTCTTGCCACCATCTATAATTGGCAACTCCGTCAACTCGATGTCAACAACGCTTTCTTAAACAGACACTTAAACGAAACCGTTTACATGGAACAACCACCAGGTTTTGTGGATTCAAATTTCCCAAGTCATGTGTGTCATCTCAAGTGTGCGCTTTAAGGTCTCAAACAAGCCCCAAGAGCTTTGTTTCATCGACTAAGTGCATTTCTCACTACTCTTGGTTTTCAATCTAGTCGCGCCGATCCGTCTCTTTTTGTTTACAAAACTAAAAAGGTATTAATTTATCTACTTGTTTATGTAGATGATATTATACTAACAGGTAACAATCCACAAGCTATCAAAACCTTTACTTTACTGAATGTCTACATAAGGAATTCAAAATCAAGGATTTGGGTACTTTGAACTACTTTCTTGGCCTTGAAGTTATTTCAAACTCCTCCAGGCTCTTTCTTAGTCAAGCCAAATATGCCTACGATATCCTTTCTAGAGCGGGCCTTCTTGATGCAAAACCGGTCGCCACACCTTTCACCACAACTGACACTTTTGTCTCCTCAGGCACACCATTTCATGATCCCACACTTTATCGTTCATTAGTTGGTGCTCTCCAATACCTTACCATTACCCGACCGGACCTTTCATATGCGATAAATCAAGCTAGTCAATTTCTCCAAAACCCAACCACCACGCATTTCCAGCTTGTTAAAAGAATTCTCCGCTATGTGAAGGGCACCATCTCATATGGTTTAACATTTGACCGACCAATAAAAACCTCTCTTGTTGGATATTCCGATGCTGATTGGGCTCGTTGTATTGAGACAAGACGCTCTACTTATGGGTATTCTATTTATTTGGGGGGAAACTTGGTCTCTTGGAGCGCAAAGAAACAACCGACCGTTGCACGGTCAAGTTGCGAATCTGAGTATCGGGCCATGGCAAACACCGCAGCTGAAATCATTTGGATAACTCATCTTCTACGTGAATTACATGCATTGCCACCCGATCGTCCGACTCTATTGTGCGATAATAAGAGTGCATTGTTTTTAAGTTAAAACCCGGTGTCACATAAACGTGCCAAACATATTGATATCGACTATCATTTCATCAGAGAATTGGTCTCCACCGGTCGTTTACATACGAAATTTGTTCCTACCACGCTCCAGGTAGCAGACATATTCACCAAGAGCTTACCAAGACCGTTGTTTGAACGATTTCGCTCTAAGCTTCGTGTTGGCCCCCTACCTGTTCGCTTGAAGGGGGTAATAGCCGCTAAAAAGATTAATTCCAAATTTACATACTGTTGACCCATTATTTATTGTTGTAGAGTATTTTTGTAAAGGAGTAAATTACTCCTATAATAGTGGTAAACTTCTGTATATATTTGATATTCATTTTAATGAGAAAATCATCTCTTTGAAGTCTTTCAGATTCACTTATCAACCTCGTGGCTTTTCATGTCATTATTATTAGAAGGCACGTAATCAGTGAACCGAGCTGACTAGATCGGTGGTTGAACAATGCCGAATCGAGACCGTTGAGGTTGCTATAGCCAATTTGATTGACATTTCAGATCCTATAGCACTGAATGTTTCTTAAGCTTATTCTAAATATCCTATTCCATAAACAATCAAAAACAACTATTGAAATGAAATGTTAACCTAATGTCCTAATCCCTTGTGAGTTGTCGAAAGATTAACATATAAATGGTGTAAACTGAGGTAAATTGTAAAAGGGTTACGGGAGAGAAAGGGCCCCTTGTCGACGCCGGAGGATCCAAGGAAGAGAACACCAAGTCTCTTGCTCTACGAATCTCTGTCACAACAATGGCACTGTCATCCATCTCTCTCCAAGATCCGCAACGAAATTTAAGTAGTATCAATGGGTGTTTATACACCCATTTTGCGTTTTGTTTTAATATGCGACGGTAGTTTTAGATCTGAATCGAGATGGTCAAATCGACATCGGTTTTCAGTTCGGTTTTGTGTGTGCATCATTAAAGTGGTGGGTAGGTTTCACAAGTCCTTATAGTCCACCTGGAACTTTGTTTTTCCTGCGAGGATGGCAGAGGTTTAACCGGAGTAAAGGTGTGGGTGGGGTATGGTTTATTAGTATACCAGGTTAGAACCCCGTGTATTGCACGGGTTAATTAAATATATTTTTATATAATAAAAAAGTTACATCTTTAATTACTCATGTATACATGAGTTGAATAAGCACGTGTACTACACGTCTTGAATAAATATAATGTAATCAGTTAACACACACAGTCATCAAAATATATGTTTTTGGTAAAAAGAATTTTGATATACTATTTACATATTAAAACATTTTACTTTGTTTTTTTTTATTTTCCTATTATTAGATTATAAACTTGTGTATTACAAAAGTCCACTAAATTCACTTATTTCTTCTTTCCCCATTCATGACCCATTGCTTTGTACCTAAATATTAGTTTTATTCTTCCCTACTTAATACATGTAATCTCAATCAAGTAATCAAAACTAAAGAGGAAAACAATTACAAAAAATAATATGCGCTTTTCAATTTGAATTCACATACAGAACTAACATGAAGCTATCAACCTGCAAATATGGCTTGTTTGGCATTTAGTCAGCGAAACACAGGCTGGATCTCTCCTCCGAGTGGATGTTGATAGCTCAGAATGAAAAGGGGCTTGCTCCTTGTGAATGGCCCCATAAATTTAAGAGATCCAATTGTGTTTGGGCTACATCTCCGGTGAAAACAAAGGCAATTTTGCTTGGGTTTCAGGCAGTTTTGCGTTTACACCACATCCCCATTCCATTTTGCGAGTCAGTTGATGTCGGTCATCAAACGATAGTGGGATCCTCACATGTTAGGCATGTGAGGGAAATGAACTGAGATAATTAACTTGGTTAGTCATAAAGGATTAAACCAGCAACAAAAATAAACTTAAAGGTTGTTTTTACAAGTTTTAAACATTAAGGCTGGAACCTGCAAGTTTGAGGAAACACAAAAGACGTTTTGTGCAATTTACTCGCAAAATAATATACTAAAGATAAGTATAAAGATTATATTAGAAGATAAATATAAATATAGAGATATAGTTATAGATAAACGTGGACTTAAAATATGGGATAACTTGATAAATTATTTTAAAACTTGTAATTTTTAAGATAAAAATAAACATAAATATATACAAGAAAACTAAAAAATAGATGTCTCTCGCATCGACACGTGTCCATCAATTGGTTTCTTTTATTATATGTATAGATTTTTTTTATAGTTTTATAATAAGTAGCCCAACAAATATATATTTAATAATTATTTAATTTAATTTATTTTATCATTAAGTGCAATTTAGTCATTTTACATAAACTTAACGGAGTAAACTAACGACCATTCACTCACGTGACTATCCGGGTAACAAACGATTAAACTATAGGGAAAATACATGTAATTTTAGAAAGTTAGAAACTAAAGATGAAAAAAAGTAAAACACAAGGACTATCCAGGCAATTAACTCTATATTTAATTTGTAAAAGATAAAGATTGTATATATGAAGAAAACTTTTGTTTCGGTTATCATCAAAGAAAGGGTAGATAACAAAACATAATACCACTACTCCTATTTATAATAAAAAAATAAACACATGCAAATTAGAACATTTACACTCCTTTATTATTGCCACTATCTAATGAATATTAGAGTTTCTTTTTTGCATAGTGGTGTTGATGAAAAAACAATTTACCAAAATAGTGTTGTTGGAAAAATATTTATTAAAATGGTATTTTGAAGGTTAATTTGTTTGTCACTCCTAACCTCATTGGATAAACCAATTCATTAAATAATTATTACTTTATTGCGTCTCTCACTTAACTTATTTTTTAAGAATCTTAAAGAAGGCTATTTAAAAAAAAAACTACTTAAAAAATATAATAAAAATTCTTAAAATCTGTAGTTCATTAAAAATAAACTAAACGTGATTTACATTACGTTGTTATAAGGTTGGTGGGTGTGCCTTCACGCCTTTGCCACATCACCTTCGTTAGTGCCCCTTTTTCCCATTTTCTGGGCGCCAAAGGAGGGCGCCATAAATGGGTTTGCCATGGGGTTGGCGGACATTAAAAGCTACATATGTGGGTGCCATTTTTCAAGATCCAATCATATTTTTTGTTCCTTTTTTTTCCTTATTTCTTTATATATAAATGAGGCTTTAAACCATTGCATGCAACTTAAAGGGAGGGGCTTTAAAGCCCCCTATTTGACATGGCGCTGATGTGTGATACGTGGCCGAAAACCGGTGCTTAATTGTATTTAAGTTTGTGTTTTTACACGAACTTGAGTTTCGAATTGCCTACTTTGAAGTGGTTTGTGTTTTTGCAGGTTAATGAAGTTTAAGGAGCATTTCAAAGCTTTACGGAGCATCGGGGCGGAAAACTGATATTCTAAGAAACATCGAGTTTGACGAAGCTTTGGTCCCGAGATGATTGGTTCGGTGATAAGAAATGAGTAGAAGATAGAAACGACACTGAACAATCACTTATACTCTGGTTTCTATTGATAATCCAATGTTACAGCACCACGAAGTTGGACAACATTTCCCCTTAGGGACCAAAAGCTTATCCAACACAAGACCCAAAGCTCGTATATGTATTGTGACACTCGAGGTTTTTCCGAACGATCACCTTGTAATATTTTGTGTGTATATATATATTATTAAATGGAAACGTGATTTTTACTTGATATGTGTTGAGTATGTGTATTATATAAATATATAAGAGTCGAGACCACGACCCGAGACCATGACTCGCAACCGGGCGGTTGCGAGTGGGCCACTCGGTCTCGAGTGGGCCGATGAGCCGAAACCGGTTTGGGCCGAAACCCCAAGCCCAACCCGAAACATCCCCTTGTATATATATATCCCACCCTTCCCCCACTTCTTCCATTTTACACACACAAACACTCCTCAAACTCTCTCAACTAGAAACCCTCAACAACACACCCCAATCCCTTCCTATTTTCGGTTCAAGCAAAGATCCCGGACAAGAAACTCGGTCAAGACTATCACTCGGACATTCCATCTTCTTGGTTCTCTTTTCTTTGTTTTCGGCTCCTCCTCTCATAACCGGTTAGTGCTATCTTGTGGGTTATCTTTTGTGTATAAGATGTATGTATGTTGTATGAACTAAGAAATGGTTGGTTAGTAGTTTATGCATGATTATTAGGATGTTTTGCAAAGTTTGTGAATATGGGTTAACATGACTAAAAATGACATGATATTGGTAGTTTACAAGTGTTCATAGCCAACTACACTATGCTTCTTTGTTTCTTGCAAGAATGATGATGTTTAGCATAAGATTTTCGGCTATAATGTATGTTTTCTTGTTTAGCATCAAGATCTTGTTAAATGTGTGATTTTCGGTTCATAAATATGTGTTTATATTGGCATGAAAACCCTAGAAAAATATGAAGATAGGATGAACTTGTTTGAATATGGCTTGAAGATGTAAAAATGGCAAAGTTTGATCTATCTTTACTAGTATTCAGCTTTGGCAAAGTGTTAGTGAAACCTTATTGGTAGTTTCCTAAAATGGGCCTGAATTCTTGGTACAAAAGGGACTGATGCACCTGCATCATCACGTGTACATGAAAGTGACAGGTTACGACTCGCAACGACAGCCTTCCGACTCGAAACCGCACCGTTGCGACTCGCAACCAAAGCATGACAAGTCGAAACCACGTGATTGCGACCCGAGACTACGTCGGTTGCGACTCGCAACCACAGCATGATGACTCGAGACCACGGTTACGACTCGCAACCACAACGTGACAAGCCGAAACCACCTGGTTGCGACTCGAGACCAGCTGGTTGCGAGTGGGCTGTTCATTTTGGTTACTGGGCCCATATGTGTTTAACTTGGGCTATCTGTTGACTGGATTACGTGTTGCTGTTGACTGCTTAATTTCTTAGGCCGGCCCAGTAACCCACTGTTTACTTATATGCTTGATACGTGTTAGTTATGTGTAAGTTTTTACGTGAATGCCTGTATACCGAACCTGACCTATACCGGTAACCATGTTAGGACGTGGTGACCAACGTGATTGACAAGTAACCTTAACCTACCGAGCAACCCAAGGTGAGTTCACAACTTAAAAGCATGCGTCCCGGTGGTTTGGGACACGAGACTAACAACCCTATCCCCTGGTAAAAGGGGATACCATTTACATACTTTCCCTGGTTATTGGGAACAAAACTTACTTTTCCTTCCCTGGTATTGGGAAACCTTTTGGACAATCCTATCCCCTGGTAAAAGGGGATACCATTTACATACTTTCCCTGGTTATTGGGAACACAACTTACTTTTCCTTCCCGGGTATTGGGAAACCTTTTGGTTAATTACTGTTTATACGGATTGCAACTAACGGCACTAAACGAAACTCTATCACTCAAGTCCCTACTACAAATACCGATTAGTCGCCGGGTTAGGCGAACGGGTTATTAGTTGATAGCGCTATTTAGGTGTTTACCAGCCTCACACCGTGCCCTGGTTTGGGACGGGCGTGAACTAATAGACTCAGAAATCCGTCAATGATGATAGAACATTGACATCGGGGCATCCTGCGGATACGCAACGGTTACCTAGTGTTCGGTATTGGAAAAAAAAAACAGTTTAGTCGCTAACTTTTTGGGGTAGCTCCCCAGGGCATGTATAAACGGGTAAATTAACCGGCGAAACAAGTTTTTAGTAATTAAAACTGGACAACTAGTGAACTCACTCAGCATTATTGTTGACCCCTTACTGCATGCTTTGCAGGTAACCAACGATTCAGGAGCTGCTACTTGGGGAAGTGTAGTGTTCGTCAAACCCGTGTGTTGGGATAACTGTTTTGATCAATGAACTGTCTTTAAAACTATTTTGGTTTATGCTTCCGCTGTTTTGTTAAACTAATTACCGAATCTAAACTCTAATGTTGTTAATTACTTCGGATTTTAAATATTTCTACTATTAATTAAATGCTCAGTATAATTGGTGGCTGGATCCTGGTCAGTCACGCCCTCGAAGCGGGTGTTATCCGCAGGTGGAATTTGGGGGTGTGACAGATTGGTATCAGAGCCATTGGTTATAGTGAACTTGGTTTTAAAAAGGGGAAAATCTTTTTAGAGAAAACCAGACTATAACCCGTGACTCGTGACGACACTACACTCCAAGTACAAGGCTCAACACTTTTGACCTCATAGCTCGGACCAGTGTTTACTTGTTTGCTTACTTTATGTTTCCTGTTTCGCTATACGTACTAGTATGCCTAACTAGTGAACGCCCACATACGATATTGCATGTGATTGCACGTTAGCACACCAATATGAATTCATGAACACTTTCTCGTATCATGTGATTGATAGGGTGGTAATTCCCTAAACCTCCGTGACTTACACTACTTAATACTCTTTGAAATCTACTCGAGTGTGGGGAACCATTTGACATGAGTTAAGAGGAGCTGAGATGAACATGCAAATCACAATATTATTGTGGGTGCACACATAATAATATAGTGGGGTGGATGTAAGTCCCAGTGAGGCTTAACAAGTGAAAAAGGGGTTCCGTTTCGTTATCTGTATGATGAGAAACACAACCGTCCATAAGAGCCGTAGCAGTGATTGTCTCTTACTCGAACACGATCTTTTCACTTCTCACTGCACCCCTTTCGAACCTCGATGCTATCGAGTATTACCTGAACACCCATATGAACGCCTAGCGAACTGTGTGGAACATTAGGTGCCTGTACGAACATCCCCGGGATGGATGTTGAAACGACAATGATTGGTCTATATCCTTCTCACCTTTCTTCGCTTGCTGGAACGTAACGTGTTGACGTCTTAAATCCCGAAGTGCGATCACTTCTGCAACACTATCTCAACATACCGTGTAGTACTCAGTCAAGAGGGTAGACGTAGTACCTTACTGGCTTCAGCATTTGAACGACCCTAGTCACCGACAACGAGCATCAGCGAATTGACTCCAATCGAACCCTTAACCCTAGTCAGCGGCTCATAGAAGCCAGCTCTTACGAATCAGTCGGGCCATAAGCGATGACAATCGACAATGGTGCGGAAATGCGTAACGGCCAGCTCAATAAGTACACCTTGGGGCGCGGCACGGAAACGCGACAAGATGGACTTGTCAGTGAAGGATCGTAGCGCACCATTTCAAGCAACGACATCAGAAACAACAGTCGCGACAACATCAAGGTCAACAACCAGGGGAATGATGATAATAGGGAATCCTCGCAACCGTAACAACAACATTGGAAATGATGCTCGTGGAAGGGCATTTAGGATTGGCGCAGGCGACGCCAGGCATAGTAGCAACATGGTAGCTTGTATGGGTAGTTGTTTGCTTCATCTCTACTCTGCTTGACCCTGATACTTCTTAAAACCGAACCAGATGTGGAATCGACTGATGGCAAGTCATATAGAATCTCAAAAGTTTGTTAGGGTGTAAACACGACCTTGTGGGACGAGTGTCCGATGTCGACCTTCCTTCTACCACCCTCGATGGTTACAACGCAGTAGTTAGTGTGAATTGGTTACCCAGGAATCACGCGAATATACCCAGTGAGGAGAAAACCTTGTGTGGAGAATCGGCATTTGTTCTAAAGCATCAGAGTAGTTCAATAGTTAGCGCCATTTCAGCTGTGAAGGCCAGAAGCGTCTACAGAGGGATTACTCCGCTGTGTTAGCAACCGCTACGGATGTTAAGGCTAAGGAAAAGTGGATCGAGGATCCACCAGTTGTTCGTTGTTTCTCTCGGCGTGCTATCCGAGGAACATTCAGTTTTTCTTCCGAAAATTTGTTAGGCGGAATCTCAGTTTGATCTCACGTCTGAGGCAGCCCTGATTACTTGTACTTTTTACCATTTTGCGCCAGGAAGGTCGCAAGGCCTATCAAAGCAACTACAGGAACCGTGGGACAGGAGTTTTGTAGGGTCTAGTTCTTCGCTTTGGGGGAGCCCCACTTATCCTAGGGAAGATGGGCCTTTTCGTGTGTATACTGACTATTAAGAACTCATCAAGGTGACAGCCCATAACCGTTTGTCTCGATCCTGTATTGACAACCTGTTGACCAGTTACATGGGTCATGCTCCTATGTGAAGATTGAGTAGCGAACGAACTAACATCAGATGGAAGTCCAAAGGGAGGATGTTCCTAAAACGGCATAGTGAACGCAATAAGGCCATTTCCAGGAGACACCGGATGAAATATTCCATGACCTTTTGGGGTGAACAACCCACCAGCTGCTTTATGGATCACACTGCAACTGTGTTTATCTAGTACGTTTTGAATCGCTTCTAGGAGAAAGGGGCACCTTGAACAACACTGGTATTCCATTGTAGAGCTTCTAGGGGAGGAGCGTCTACGTGCGAAGTCTACCTAGGTATGACTTCAGGATTCGGGAAGTACACATTTTCTTTTTATCAAACAACGAAGTGGGAATACACATGGATCTCGCTAAGATCCATTTTGTTAGGAACTGATCAACATCAAAGATCCCTTCGAGGATACAGGAGTTTCTTGGTCCCACTAGATACTATCGCAGCTTAATCACAAGATTTTCGAAGGTCGCACAGCTTAAGTCTCGTTGGCACAGCAGGGTGTTGTGTTCGTGAAAGACCAAAACAGGAGGACGTCTCTTCAGCTTTCGAATCCCAACTTTGTAATGCTCTGAGCATCATCTTCACCCTAGGGTACGGGTGATCTAGCGGTATACCATGATGCTTCGAATCAGGATCCCAGTTACACACGGATGCAACGCGAGAAGGTTATTGCTTACGCCTCTCGACAACTTAGGACGCACGAAAGGAACTACACAACGCTTGATTTGGCACTGGGAGCAGTGATCTTCGCACTTAAGTTATGACGGCATTACCTATACGGAACCAAGTGCGCCATCTACACCGACCACAGAAGTTTAGAACACATATTCAGGCAGAAGGAACTGAATATGCGACAGCGACGATGGGTCGGACTGCTGAATGATTACGAGTGCTCTATCAGGTATCACCCGGGCAAGGCCAATGTAGTGGCAGACGCCCTCAGTCGGAAAGGACACTACGCCCAAGCGCGTAAGAGCTTTACAACCCACGATCCATTCTAGCCTACCTTCGCAAATACGAGCTGCTCAGATAGAAGCACTGAAACCAGAGAACGTTAGAGCTGAAGCCCTACGCGGGTCAAGGCAACGCTTAGAACAGAAGGAAGACGGTGCTTATTATGTAACAGGACGCATTTGGGTCCCACTCTATGGCGACTTACGAGAACTTGCGATGGATGAAGCGCACAAATCTCGCTACTCAGTACACCCTGGTTCGGATAAGATGTACCACGATATTAAGACTACGTATTGGTGGCCTAGCATGAAGGCCCACATAGCAACTTACGTCAGCAAGTGTTTGATCTGTGCGCGAGTCAAGACGGAATATCAGAAACCCTCAGGCCTACTCCAACAACCAGAGATACCACAATGGAAATGAGAGCAAATTTCCATGGATTTCGTTACTGGCCTACCTAGATCACAGCGCGGAAACGATACTATCTGGGTGATCGTGGATCGACTCACGAAATCCGCACACTTCTTGGCAATCAAAGAAACAGATAAATTCTCCACTCTGGTGGAGATATACCTCAAGGAAGTTGTTCGAGGCACGGGGTGCCCCCCTATCATCTCTGATCGAGATACACGTTTTACTTCGGAACTGTGGCAAGCAATGCACAAGTCTTTTGGCTCACGTTTAGATATGAGCACAGCATATCACCCACAGACGGACGGGCAGTCCGAACGCACTATTCAAACATTAAAAGACATGCTTCGCGCTTGTGTAAACGACTTTGGCAACAGCTGGGAAAGGCATCTGCCACCCGTGGAATTCTCGTATAATAATAGCTACCACACCAGCATTAAAGCTGCTCCGTTTGAGGCATTGTACGGACGTAAATGCCGGTCACCTCTTTGTTGGGAAGAGGTGGGGGATAGTCAAATCACTGGTCCAGAACATGTGGTAGACACTACTGAGCGGATTGCTCAAATACGACAACGCATGGCGGCAGCTCGTGACCGTCAGAAGAGCTACGCTGACAAGCGTAGGAAACCGCTAGAATTCCAGGTCGGGGACCGGGTTCTACTTAAAGTCTCACCCTGGAAGGGTGTGGTTCGTTTTGGTAAACGAGGCAAGCTGAATCCAAGATATGTTGGACCATTCGAAATTACCGAGAAAGTCGGTAAGGTTGCTTATAGATTGAACCTGCCTGCAGAGCTGAGTGCAGTGCACAACGTTTTTCACGTATCTAACCTGAAGAAGTGTTTGTCGGATGAAACACTTGTGATTCCTTTTAAGGAACTGACGATTGATGAACAGCTACACTTTACTGAGGAACCGATTGAGATCACGGATCGAGAAATCAAAACCCTCAAACGTAGCCAGATACCCCTTGTACGAGTTCGTTGGAACTCACGGCGCGGCCCAGAGTTTACCTGGGAGCGGGAGGACCAGATGAAGTCCAAGTATCCCCAGTTATTCCCAAACGAAAACCCCAGCACTGAAGCTACAACCGAATTTCGGGACGAAATTCCAAACTAACGGGGGGATGATGTGACACCCCGTTGAAACACGCTAGCTTGGCAGTGGCTGCTTCAACTTTCGGGACGAAAGTTCTTAAAACTTGGGGATAATGTGACACTCGAGGTTTTTCCGAACGATCACCTTGTAATATTTTGTGTGTATATATATATTATTAAATGGAAACGTGATTTTTACTTGATATGTGTTGAGTATGTGTATTATATAAATATATAAGAGTCGAGACCACGACCCGAGACCATGACTCGCAACCGGGCGGTTGCGAGTGGGCCACTCGGTCTCGAGTGGGCCGATGAGCCGAAACCGGTTTGGGCCGAAACCCCAAGCCCAACCCGAAACATCCCCTTGTATATATATATCCCACCCTTCCCCCACTTCTTCCATTTTACACACACAAACACTCCTCAAACTCTCTCAACTAGAAACCCTCAACAACACACCCCAATCCCTTCCTATTTTCGGTTCAAGCAAAGATCCCGGACAAGAAACTCGGTCAAGACTATCACTCGGACATTCCATCTTCTTGGTTCTCTTTTCTTTGTTTTCGGCTCCTCCTCTCATAACCGGTTAGTGCTATCTTGTGGGTTATCTTTTGTGTATAAGATGTATGTATGTTGTATGAACTAAGAAATGGTTGGTTAGTAGTTTATGCATGATTATTAGGATGTTTTGCAAAGTTTGTGAATATGGGTTAACATGACTAAAAATGACATGATATTGGTAGTTTACAAGTGTTCATAGCCAACTACACTATGCTTCTTTGTTTCTTGCAAGAATGATGATGTTTAGCATAAGATTTTCGGCTATAATGTATGTTTTCTTGTTTAGCATCAAGATCTTGTTAAATGTGTGATTTTCGGTTCATAAATATGTGTTTATATTGGCATGAAAACCCTAGAAAAATATGAAGATAGGATGAACTTGTTTGAATATGGCTTGAAGATGTAAAAATGGCAAAGTTTGATCTATCTTTACTAGTATTCAGCTTTGGCAAAGTGTTAGTGAAACCTTATTGGTAGTTTCCTAAAATGGGCCTGAATTCTTGGTACAAAAGGGACTGATGCACCTGCATCATCACGTGTACATGAAAGTGACAGGTTACGACTCGCAACGACAGCCTTCCGACTCGAAACCGCACCGTTGCGACTCGCAACCAAAGCATGACAAGTCGAAACCACGTGATTGCGACCCGAGACTACGTCGGTTGCGACTCGCAACCACAGCATGATGACTCGAGACCACGGTTACGACTCGCAACCACAACGTGACAAGCCGAAACCACCTGGTTGCGACTCGAGACCAGCTGGTTGCGAGTGGGCTGTTCATTTTGGTTACTGGGCCCATATGTGTTTAACTTGGGCTATCTGTTGACTGGATTACGTGTTGCTGTTGACTGCTTAATTTCTTAGGCCGGCCCAGTAACCCACTGTTTACTTATATGCTTGATACGTGTTAGTTATGTGTAAGTTTTTACGTGAATGCCTGTATACCGAACCTGACCTATACCGGTAACCATGTTAGGACGTGGTGACCAACGTGATTGACAAGTAACCTTAACCTACCGAGCAACCCAAGGTGAGTTCACAACTTAAAAGCATGCGTCCCGGTGGTTTGGGACACGAGACTAACAACCCTATCCCCTGGTAAAAGGGGATACCATTTACATACTTTCCCTGGTTATTGGGAACAAAACTTACTTTTCCTTCCCTGGTATTGGGAAACCTTTTGGACAATCCTATCCCCTGGTAAAAGGGGATACCATTTACATACTTTCCCTGGTTATTGGGAACACAACTTACTTTTCCTTCCCGGGTATTGGGAAACCTTTTGGTTAATTACTGTTTATACGGATTGCAACTAACGGCACTAAACGAAACTCTATCACTCAAGTCCCTACTACAAATACCGATTAGTCGCCGGGTTAGGCGAACGGGTTATTAGTTGATAGCGCTATTTAGGTGTTTACCAGCCTCACACCGTGCCCTGGTTTGGGACGGGCGTGAACTAATAGACTCAGAAATCCGTCAATGATGATAGAACATTGACATCGGGGCATCCTGCGGATACGCAACGGTTACCTAGTGTTCGGTATTGGAAAAAAAAACAGTTTAGTCGCTAACTTTTTGGGGTAGCTCCCCAGGGCATGTATAAACGGGTAAATTAACCGGCGAAACAAGTTTTTAGTAATTAAAACTGGACAACTAGTGAACTCACTCAGCATTATTGTTGACCCCTTACTGCATGCTTTGCAGGTAACCAACGATTCAGGAGCTGCTACTTGGGGAAGTGTAGTGTTCGTCAAACCCGTGTGTTGGGATAACTGTTTTGATCAATGAACTGTCTTTAAAACTATTTTGGTTTATGCTTCCGCTGTTTTGTTAAACTAATTACCGAATATAAACTCTAATGTTGTTAATTACTTCGGATTTTAAATATTTCTACTATTAATTAAATGCTCAGTATAATTGGTGGCTGGATCCTGGTCAGTCACGCCCTCGAAGCGGGTGTTATCCGCAGGTGGAATTTGGGGGTGTGACATGTATGCAGCTTGGCTTCATACGAATCCACATGGGTGCCTTCGTACGAAGCGCCTAAGTCTTGGACATCCAGTTACGAACCCACTATGTTGTCCCTTCGTACGAAGGGACTCCCTTCGTACGAATGCGCTTATACATCACAAAACCTTTGGTTCGTAATGGATTTCACACGATTCTATACAATATTCAACACACACTCTATCTAGCTATTCCCACAGTGGGAGACATACAAAATATGAACCAACAGATTCCCCCTTGGCTGTCACTGTCGAATTGTCACAAAACCTTGAGCCATGTTTGAATTTTCTATAACTTCAAATTCTCTACAACTTCAATCAGGTATCTTGAGATCTTTAATAGATTGCCCCTTGATTGATGATCTGGGTTTGCTTTTGACAATGTTATGCACAAATTCCCCATGAAATGAATCTTCGGGTCTTTGTTTGCATAGTTCACGACTCCTCCTCAGATTTTCTAAACTGCAATCTTCACGAACAATCACCAATTTGAAACTAATCACTGCAGCATTCTCTGTTTCAGCTTTAACCACATCCGCGCTCAGTTTTTTGATATATCATTCCAGCACAGCGATCTCGCATTCCGCTTGCTCGATCTAAGTAATGTACAAAAACTCAACCGGCAATTGATAGAAACTTCAAACACCTCACTGGTTAACTTCAAATCCGTAATTCCCCCTGAAGATCTGAAATTCCGTTTTCCATGATCACTTTTAAGCATCGTAAGAATGATTGATCCGTATAAACAATAATCTCCACAATCAGCAAATCTTCATCGGATAACGAATCACCTAGTAACGTATACTGATCTCCGAAGCATTCGTCCACAATCAGATTCACCCTCTCGGACAATCTTGATCTCGGAAGCTATCATCCACAATCAGATTCACATTCCCAAACAATTCTGAAGTCGGAACCACCCGAATACTGTCGCAGTGTCACGAATTTCAAAAATGTCAGAATTTCAACATATGACATTAAAATTTTTATTCCCCCTCATTTTTGCAAATTCTGACGTTGTATCACTGAATTCCCCCTCAAACTGAGCAATTCAGTCTTTTGTCATCGCTGAAAAACATGACTTTATGAAGAATATGACAATTCTACCATCAGAAGTCAATTTTTCATCTATGCGGATTTAACAATTTTGGCCCAAAAATAGTCAGACACCTCGAATGATAAACATTAGCCACCAGTATCATGACTACCCCACTAATCTTCACAATCTGTGATCATCTGTATTCAAAAGACCCGGATTGAATTGACAATGATATACCAAGTGTTCCCTTCGTTCGAAGCTGTGACATCTGTGTCACTCCGGCCGTCGAACAAATACTAAACCAATGAAATATTGTGTTTCATACTTGGGATTTGTATAAACACGTGTATCATTTGCACATATCAACTCTTGTTCGATTTCGGGCTTCAGATCGCTTTCTGGAGGGTTATAAGTGCACTGATGCGTAAATATAACCAGTTTAATGCAAAAAACACTCCGAAATAGTGACATAGGCTTAACATACCTTAAATAACCTTTACATAACTTAGAAATAAGTTTTGGATGGATTGGTATGCCGAAATCAAGTCTATTCGCTTACAGGGACTAAATTCGACAAACTGCAAAAGTATGTCAATTTGTACTGTAACGGACATTCCGGAACTTGACCATAAGTTAAACATACCCAAAATATCCTTTACATAGCTTAGAAATAGACTTTGAGGTGTTCAGTGTGCTAAAATAAACTTTTTGGTCATTCAGGGACTAAAAGCGTCAAAAGGTGCATAAGTTTGCATTTTCGCGCATAACTTACGTTCTGAATACTTCCGGACATCCAAAAATTTATATAAGCATTAAAATATTTTATTTTAGTGTTTGGCATGAAAAAAAAATCCATTCGTCGCGTAATTTGGATCGTCTTTCGCGCTTATGCGCATTCCGTCGTAATTAAGCAAACATCGCGATCGTACGACCAAACGAACCAACATCCGAGATATTTTTGAGCATGTTTTGAGTTCCCTATACCTTAACTTCATTTTAGAGCCTTGAAATGAGGTTAACGGGGCTTAAACGCATCAAAAGGGCTTAAACACGTGCAGGGACCATTTCTGCCATTTTTGAAACTTTGTTGTATCTGGCACATGCTAGCGTAGCGCGAGCACCAAATGCCTACCCCGTGGCGCTACGCGAGCAACTGATCTGGGTAGAAACTCCATTTTTGCAATTGCAGGTCCATTTTCAGCATGTAACTTGAAGATTAGGGGCTATTTTGTAACATTTTCAATACCATTTGATGGTTTTGAGGCACCCCTAGTTTTCCAAAACCTTGTGCCCACTTGGACGGTCCAGATTAATGCTCGTTTATCGAGGAACGATCCTAACGGTCTTGGTTTTCCTATAAATACCCACCTCCATCTTCACTCTCAAACCCACACTTTGAATCTGAATTGGTTCTCTAAGTTGATGTGTTTATCACTTCATACCTGAGAATATTCGGATCAAAGCTTCCGTTCTTGGACCCGTTGTAAGTATTCTTTCGTTCTATTGTTCGTTTTAGCGTTAAAGTCAAACTTTGTTTGACTTTCTGCATTGACCAGTTTATGGTCAACGCGAAGTTCGTTTGAACTTCATAACGTGAGCGTAATCACGATGGTCATAGTCCCTAGTGACTAAATCTACTGATTACCACGTTATCTAGGCTCAGTGACGAGTCGTAGTTTCGGCCAAAATGCGTTTTCTCGCGTATTTTGTAACCAAACTACTCTAGGGTATTAAAACCGTTTGTTTTAATACCAAACCTGTTTTCTAACTTTGTTGAACATGTTTCGACATGTTTAGCTCGTCACTTTTAGTATTGAGCTTGTCTAGGGTCGTAAAGGTAAGCGATCTAAACAATCGCTTATACTTTCCAACCCGACCCATTTGGTCGATCATTAGGATCCAACCAAACACATTAGGTGACCATAGTTGTATAGGGAATAACCTTCCGAGGTTATACCTTATGGTCACGTCGTTTAAGTAGTTGTATGATAGGTAATGTATGTGCCTTAGGTAAATTACTAAAATACCCTTTTTACGCTAAAATTCATTTTAAACCTATGCAACATAATTTTTGGTATCTAAACTGATTTAGCAACAATATTAAGCATATTAAGGCATATCTTGCTTGTCATAGGACTAGTTAGGCATTCTGAACGCGTTTTACGCGAACGACGCGTTAAAGTAGCATAAGCTACCTAAACGGGTCATAACGGGTCAAAAGCACTTAGGTTAGGTTTCGTTTTAGTATGTAGGCTTTGTTGAATCATATTACATAAGTTCCCACACTTATTTGGTTCACAAACCCTCGTACTACCCGATCCTCCGATAGGTCCGTTTCTTAATGTAGATACCTATATTAGGTGCCGTTTGAATCCGTGATCTTCTAGCTTGCTTGGTGGATATCTAAAGTCTATTAAGCAATCTCAAGTGAGTACATAGTCCCCTCTTTTACCGTTTTCCAAACATTTTGGGGTGAAACACATGTGCCTACTTGTTACTTTCATGTTTTCCATGTTTTCATATCATATACTTGCTATATTCATTAGTATACTATTAGTACATGATTTCATTATGTTTTTGCTATGTATGTCCATTGTGTGCATACTTAGTACATCGTTTTACATGACATTTTCATGCTATGTATATTCATCATGCTTAGTACATTTTCATTTCATCACATGCTTACATTTTGGGTATGACATTTGGTTTGTTTAAGTGGGACAATATACATTCATTAACTTTGATCACGCCGCTCGTTAGTAGGTAATGGTACCATAGGAATTAACAACTCCCGTTCCTAACATCCTGGGTATGTTTGGATGGAAGGAATGACCGAATTCGATTTAAACAAAAACCGATAGACCTTTAATTTGTTTAAAGGTTTATCACCACAGTCACAAGGCTTGGATGTATGCATTTTCACAATACCGCATAAATGTCTGTATTCAGTATAGCATGCATTTCCACAAAACATAACATTGATTTAAACCACGTTTTACTTCAATACATTGTTTTGTGCATTTTTACCTATGGTTTAGTTGATACATATATCACTTGCCATACATGACATTTTGTTTACACATTACATGATTGACATTTGACATAGACATTTTTATATTGACATATACATTTCATAAACATTTTGACATAAACATTGTTGACATGGTTTTCACAAAGACCTTTGACAAATGGTTTAGACATGGGAAATTTACATTGGTGGTTTGTTTGGGTAAGTGATTTGAGTAACGAGACATGTGTAATGTGATACAAGCATGGTGGATACGCCGCTGGTACTTCCTATATATAAGTGCTTGTATAATATTACATGTCGTAGCGTTATTTAAATCATTCAAATTGGACTTATACATTTTTACAAATAACATATTTTTCACAAGACATTGTTTTACAAAAGTGTTTGTTATATATAAACTCATTTTACTTGGTTATTCATTTAACCTTACATTACTCTTTCACATATCATCTACTTTATCATCGCTTTTCAAATGATTTATAAAACAAAACATTTTACAAGAATCATGACTGGCGTGTTAAAACAACTTTTTCTAAACTTATAAGTCATGAATCCTAAATCAATAAAACCTATGTACTCGCCGGCATTTTTATGCTGACGTACCTATTTTCATATGTGTTTCAGGAGATGATGCATAGGATTGATCAAAATACACATAGGCGGACTTGGGTCTTAGTGACGATAAAAGATGCAAGAGTAGCTAATTTTGTTATTCTTCTTTGTTTGTTAAGACATTGTAACTCATTTAATCAATAAAACAAAATTTCAATTTTCCATGTGTTATGAAACAATGATTCTGTTACAACACTCCCCGACGATTCCGCCACGTTTTGTTGTTTTACGTGGTCGGGGTGTGACAGAAAAGTTGGTATCAGAGCTCATGGTTATAGGGATTTAGGTTATTAGTAATGCTTTGACCTAGTCTATAACCTTCCTAGGACCCTAACGCAAGTTTACTTGCTTTTAGCCATAAAACAATACCGTCACCTATCCTTAGGCGACAACCATAACAAGAACATAAATTTCAAATCCGCTTGAAAAACTAATCATCTGTTCTAGGATGATTGATTACTAGGTTTTGAACCCTTCGTTATAAGGTTTTGAACCCTCTATGTTTTCAAAATCTCGTCAAGGTATTGGGTTCTAAATAATGTGAACACGTGCAAACCGGAAGAGTGAATGCCTGTACTCTGAGTTTTCTGTCTAAGGCAAGAGTGTTCGTACAAATCCGCAGTATCAGACCAGTCACTCTTACCTGGGAACTCTTGGGGTGAGTGTTCACTTATAGGCAAGCATGTCTTCAACAATACATTATTATGACCCGCTTGCTTTGATTTGTCACCGTCTCATTTGTTTGCCTTAGGTAACAAACAAATGATCGCAATTCGTATGCTTTGCCTTTCTGTTTTGCTTATCCAATAACATTTCATTTGTTATTCCCTATGTCTTTCATTTTCTTCTAGAATGTCTCTTTACCTCAGCAGCGGTCAAATGCTCGAGCAAACAGCCAAATTTGCCCAGCAAATAGGCGAAGTGATTCTGAAGTCTGTAGATTTAGGCATTGCCATGTCTCGTCTCAAAAATGGAGCCACTCAAGAGTCACCAAAGGAAGCAGAAGTCAAGCCTGCACCAAAATCAAGAAAGCGTAAGGCTTCAAAGAAACCCGCAGCAGTTACACCTAATTAAGCGGGACCTAGCCAGGTAGCGGTGCCACCAGCTAGAAAGCCGTACATGGGAGTTGCCCCATGGTGCAAGCGATGCAACCGTCATCATTCAAACCTCGTACCCTGCTCCAAATGTACCTACTGTGGACGGTTGGGACATTTGATTAACATATGCCGCTTTGCTATCCAAAACAAAGCTGTTGCAAACCTTGCTTTTACCCAACTCCAGGTCAATCCTACTCGAGTTCGTTTCCCGTCTGGTACTTGCTACAACTGTGGTGAGATGAGCCATTCAGGAACAAATGCCCGAAGATTGTCAATGCAAACCCAACCCTTGGATAAGCATTTGGCCAAGCAAAAGATGTTGCTGTCTTATGCCTTTGTTTCTTTTGTTTTCTTGTATTGTGAAACAATCTGTTTTGTTCATAAATGAAAGTCGTTGTTCGCAATTCTGATGTACAAGTATAGTTACATGTGTGTATGGCATTTCCCTATGATACCTACATCAAGGAACTATGTTCTTTACAAACTACTCTTGTGATTCTCCCTTTCAAGTGATCGCTTATAATTTCCTCGAAAGTTCTAAATACTTGTTTCATTCTAAGAAACGAAGTACATGAAATGAAGTGACATTATGAGTAATCGTGCTTTTTCGAACATTTGTGCCTTTGAATCCTTGGTTAAATAACTAAGTGTATTTTCAAATCTCATACCCATTACGTTCTGATTTTTCAACATGCATAACATAAGTTTTCAAAACAACCTTCATGATTTCAAAAACATTTTATATATAGTTCAAAAACGTTTTTAATATAGTGTATTTACTTAACATATCATATGCATGTTTTCAAAAACATTGTCTATATTTTCAAAAACAACCTCCATGATTTCAAAAACAATGTCTATGTTTTCAAAAAACGACCTTCATGATTTCAAAATGTTATTAATACAGTATAATTACTTACATCAAGTGCATGATTTCAAAAAGCACCATTCATATTTTCAAAAATCTTATACATAATTTCAAAATTCATCTTGCATGATTTTAAAACATTTTCTTTAAATATACCTACCTAATACACCTACTTTATGATTTCAAAGGTATTATATATAAGGTTTTCAAAAACATTGAACACATTTTAGAACCCCATGCATAGTTTTCAAAGTATTCTCCTCATACATTAACTTAACCTTCAAATTCCGCTTCATATGTCGCCTTGCATATCTAGCATCTCAACTTCATAAGCATTTTTACTTCATGTTTTGACTTAAGCACATCCAGTGCAAGGTTTCAAAACATCTTCAACTTCTAAAATCCATACGGGATCTTTTTATCTTCACAATTAGACCCTTGTGGATGATTGTCATTCAAATTGGAGTCCTTAATTGGATTCCTTGTGTACCTAAATTCGAACATTTTGATACTTTATAATCGAAATCGAATTTCCTCTTTAAGATCTTTCTATCTTCATAGTTAGATTCTTGATAATGTTTAAAAGTACCAAATGAAATCCATGGATTGGATTCCTGGTGTGCTTTAAATATCCGTATCCAAAGATAACAAATCAAGTTAAACAATTATATGATTATGTGTTTATGCACTTTGTGTTTTCTTTTATGCATTTTTGTGTTTTTGAATACTCTGGATATTCGTTATCCAAATCCTCATAGAACCTTTCATATCTTCATATGAGGGATTCGTAGTAGGATATTCAAAAATGTACTACCTTAAATCCTTATTGGGCTTCTACGTGATAGTCAAGACCCTTGGATTATATAGTACCATTCCATGATTCAAAAGGAGACCCTTTGAGTGGTCTAGTCAAAGGATTGATTCAGAAACTGGTTGAGAATGACATGTGATGATACAAGCTGAAAAGACTCCTTGGTGGTCTGGAGATCATTTATTGACTCAATTAAAAAGGACCCCAGTATGGTCAAATCACAATCATCACAGGCTCGTTCATTGTTTTCCTCCCCTACACATTCTAAGATGCACTACGTGACTATGCAAGGAATTACGTAATTATGGATGCATACATAATTACGAAGTTCAGTGCACGGAAACCGCGGTAAGACTTATTATGTGTAAGAACCAATAGTGGCGACCGTAACAAAATGTGAACAATGTAATAGAGGTACGGTGGACGCACCAATAACGCTTTATATACTTGTATATAAGTGACCCTCTCACGTTGCAAGCATGATGTTATTTAAGGTTACTAGAAGTTCAGGACTCTAACCAGTGTTGTTCGATCTTTTCAACTTCATGTTTCAAGCTCTCACAAGTTTCCTCTAAATAAATTTTGGGACAAAATTTCTTGAAGTAGGGGAGACTGTGACATCTGTGTCACTCCGGCCATCGAACAAATACTAAACCAATGAAATATTGTGTTTCATACTTGGGATTTGTATAAACATGTGTATCATTTGCACATATCAACTCTTGTTCGATTTCGGGCTTTAGATCGCTTTCTGGAGGGTTATAAGCGCACTGATGCGTAAATATAACCAGTTTAATGCAAGAAACACTCCAGAATAGTGACATAGGCTTCAAATACCTTAAATAACCTTTACATAACTTAGAAATAAGTTTTGGATGGTTTGGTATGCCGAAATCAAGTCTATTCACTTACAGGGACTAAATTCGACAAACTGGGAAAGTATGTCAATTTGTACTGTAACGGACATTCCGGAACTTGACCATAAGTTAAACATACCCAAAATATCCTTTACATAGCTTAGAAATAGGCTTTGAGGTGTTCGGTGTGCTAAAATAAACTTTTTGGTCATTCAGGGACTAAAAGCGTCAAAAGGTGCATAAGTTTGCATTTTCGCGCATAACTTACGTTCTGAATACTTCCGGACATCCAAAAATTTATGTAAGCATTAAAATATTTTATTTTAGTGTTTGGCATGAAAAAAAATCCATTCGTCGCGTAATTTGGATCGTCTTTCGCGCTTATGCGCATTCCGTCGTAATTAAGCAAACATCGCGATCGTACGACCTAACGAACCGACATCCGAGATATTTTTGAGCATGTTTTGAGTTCCCTATACCTTAACTTCATTTTAGAGCCTTGAAATGAGGTTAAAGGGGCTTAAACGCATCAAAAAGGGGCTTAAACACGTGCAGGGACCATTTCTACCATTTTTGAAACTTTGCTGTATCTGGCACATGCTAGCGTAGCGCGAGCACCAAATGCCTACCCCGTGGCGCTACGCGAGCAATTGATCTGGACAGAAACTCCATTTTTGCAATTGCAGGTCCATTTTCAGCATGTAACTTGAAGATTAGGGGCTATTTTGTAACATTTTCAATACCATTTGATGGTTTTGAGGCACCCCTAGTTTTCCAAAACCTTGTGCCCACTTGGACGGTCCAGATTAATGCTCGTTTATCGAGGAACGATCCTAACGGTCTTGGTTTTCCTATAAATACCCACCTCCATCTTCACTCTGAAACCCACACTTTGAATCTGAATTGGTTCTCTAAGTTGATGTGTTTATCACTTCATACCTGAGAATATTCGGATCAAAGCTTCCGTTCTTGGACCCGTTGTAAGTATTCTTTCATTCTATTGTTCGTTTTAGCATTAAAGTCAAACTTTGTTTGACTTTCTGCATTGACCAGTTTATGGTTAACGCGAAGTTCGTTTGAACTTCATAACGTGAGCGTAATCACGATGGTCATAGTCCCTAGTGACTAAACCTACTGATTACCACGTTATCTAGGCTCAGTGACGAGTCGTAGTTTCGGCCAAAATGCGTTTTCTCGCGTATGCATTTTCACAATACCGCATAAATGTCCGTATTCAGTATAGCATGCATTTCCACAAAACATAACATTGATTTAAACCACGTTTTACTTCAATACATTGTTTTGTGCATTTTTACCTATGGTTTAGTTGATACATATATCACTTGCCATACATGACATTTTGTTTACACATTACATGATTGACATTTGACATAGACATTTTGATATTGACATATACATTTCATAAACATTTTGACATAAACATTGTTGACATGGTTTTCACAAAGACCTTTGACAAATGGTTTAGACATGGGAAATTTACATTGGTGGTTTGTTTGGGTAAGTGATTTGAGTAACGAGACGTGTGTAATTTGATACAAGCATGGTGGATACGCCGCTGGTACTTCCTATATATAAGTGCTTGTATTATATTACATGTCGTAGCGTTATTTAAATCATTCAAATTGGACTTATACATTTTTACAAATAACATATTTTTCACAAGACATTGTTTTACAAAACTGTTTGTTATATATAAACTCATTTTACTTGGTTATTCATTTAACCTTACATTACTCTTTCACATATCATCTACTTTATCATCGCTTTTCAAATGATTTATAAAACAAAACATTTTACAAGAATCATGATTGGCTTTTGTTAAAACAACTTTTTCTAAACTTATAAGTCATGAATCCTAAATCAATAAAACCTATGTACTCGCCGGCATTTTTATGCTGACGTACCTATTTTCATATGTGTTTCAGGAGATGATGCATAGGATTGATCAAAATACACATAGGCGGACTTGGGTCTTAGTGACGATAAAAGATGCAAGAGTAGCTAATTTTGTTATTCTTCTTTGTTTGTTAAGACATTGTAACTCATTTAATCAATAAAACAAAATTTCAATTTTCCATGTGTTATGAAACAATGATTCTGTTACAACACTCCCTGACGATTCCGCCACGTTTTGTTGTTTTACGTGGTCGGGGTGTGACAGAAAAGTTGGTATCAGAGCTCATGGTTATAGGGATTTAGGTTATTAGTAATGCTTTGACCTAGTCTATAACCTTCCTAGGACCCTAACGCAAGTTTACTTCCTTTTAGTCATAAAACAATACCGTCACCTATCCTTAGGCGACAACCATAACAAGAACATAAATTTCAAATCCGCTTGAAAAACTAATCTTCTGTTCTAGGATGATTGATTACTAGGTTTTGAACCCTCTAAGTTTTCAAAATCTCGTCAAGGTATTGGGTTCTAAATAATGTGAACACGTGCAAACCGGAAGAGTGAATGCCTGTACTCTGAGTTTTCTGTCTAAGGCTAGAGTGTTCGTACAAATCCGCAGTATCAGACCAGTCACTCTTACCTGGGAACTCTTGGGGTGAGTGTTCACTTATAGGCAAGCATGTCTTCAGCAATACATTATTATGACCCGCTTGCTTTGATTTGTCACCGTCTCATTTGTTTGCCTTAGGTAACAAACAAATGATCGCAATTCGTATGCTTTGCCTTTCTGTTTTGCTTATCCAATAACATTTCATTTGTTATTCCCTATGTCTTTCATTTTCTTCTAGAATGTCTCTTTACCTCAGCAGCGGTCAAATGCCCGAGCAAACAGCCAAATTTGCCCAGCAAATAGGCGAAGTGATTCTGAAGTCTGTAGATTTAGGCATTGCCATGTCTCGTCTCAAAAATGGAGCCACTCAAGAGTCACCGAAGGAAGCAGAAGTCAAGCCTGCACCAAAATCAAGAAAGCGTAAGGCTTCAAAGAAACCCGCAGCAGTTACACCTAATTAAGCGGGACCTAGCCAGGTAGCGGTGCCACCAGCTAGAAAGCCGTACATGGGAGTTGCCCCATGGTGCAAGCGATGCAACCGTCATCATTCAAACCTCGTACCCTGCTCCAAATGTACCTACTGTGGACGGTTGGGACATTTGATTAACATATGCCGCTTTGCTATCCAAAACAATGCTGTTGCAAACCTTGCTTTTACCCAACTCCAGGTCAATCCTACTCGAGTTCGTTTCCCGCCTGGTACTTGCTACAACTGTGGTGAGACGAGCCATTCAGGAACAAATGCCCGAAGATTGTCAATGCAAACCCAACCCTTGGATAAGCATTTGGCCAAGCAAAAGATGTTGCTGTCTTATGCCTTTGTTTCTTTTGTTTTCTTGTATTGTGAAACAATCTGTTTTGTTCATAAATGAAAGTCGTTGTTCGTAATTCTGATGTACAAGTATAGTTACATGTGTGTATGGCATTTCCCTATGATACCTACATCAAGGAACTATGTTCTTTACAAACTACTCTTGTGATTCTCCCTTTCAAGTGATCGCTCATAATTTCCTCGAAAGTTCTAAATACTTGTTTCATTCTAAGAAACGAAGTACATGAAATGAAGTGACATTATGAGTAATCGTGCTTTTTCGCACATTTGTGCCTTTGAATCCTTGGTTAAATAACTAAGTGTATTTTCAAATCTCATACCCATTACGTTCTGATTTTTCAACATGCATAACATAAGTTTTCAAAACAACCTTCATGATTTCAAAAACATTTTATATATAGTTCAAAAACGTTTTTAATATAGTGTATTTACTTAACATATCATATGCATGATTTCAAAAACATTGTCTATATTTTCAAAAACAACCTCCATGATTTCAAAAACAATGTCTATGTTTTCAAAAAACGACCTTCATGATTTCAAAATGTTATTAATACAGTATAATTACTTACATCAAGTGCATGATTTCAAAAAGCACCATTCATATTTTCAAAAATCTTATACATAATTTCAAAATTCATCTTGCATGATTTTAAAACATTTTCTTTAAATATACCTACCTAATACACCTACTTTATGATTTCAAAGGTATTATATATAAGGTTTTTAAAAACATTGAATCCTTTTTAAAACCACATGCATAGTTTTCAAAGTATTCTCCTCATACATTAACTTAACCTTCAAATTCCGCTTCATATGTCGCCTTGGCATATCTAGCATCTCAACTTCATAAGCATTTTTACTTCATGTTTTGACTTAAGCACATCCAGTGCAAGGTTTCAAAACATCTTCAACTTCTAAAATCCATATGGGATCTTTTTATCTTCACAATTAGACCCTTGTGGATGATTATCATTCAAATTGGAGTCCTTAATTGGATTCCTTGTGTACCTAAATTCGAACATTTTGATTCTTTATAATCGAAATCGAATTTCCTCTTTAAGATCTTTCTATCTTCATAGTTAGATTCTTGATAATGTTTAAAAGTACCAAATGAAATCCATGGATTGGATTCCTGGTGTGCTTTAAATATCCGTATCCAAAGATAACAAATCAAGTTAAACAATTATATGATTATGTGTTTATGCACTTTGTGTTTTCTTTTATGCATTTTTGTGTTTTTGTGTTTTTGAATACTCTGGATATTCGTTATCCAAATCCTCATAGAAGCTTTCATATCTTCATATGAGGGATTCGTAGTAGGATATTCAAAAATGTACTACCTTAAATCCTTATTGGGCTTCTACGTGATAGTGAAGACCCTTGGATTATATAGTACCATTCCATGATTCAAAAGGAGACCCTTTGAGTGGTCTAGTCAAAGGATTGATTCAGAATCTGGTTGAGAATGACATGTGATGATACAAGCTGAAAAGACTCCTTGGCGGTCTGGAGATCATTTATTGACTCAATTAAAAAGGACCCCAGTATGGTCAAATCACAATCATCACAGGCTCGTCCATTGTTTTCCTCCCCTACACATTCTAAGATGCACTACGTGACTATGCAAGGAATTACGTAATTATGGATGCATACATAATTACGAAGTTCAGTGCACGGAAACCGTGGTAAGACTTATTATGTGTAAGAACCAATAGTGGTGACCGTAACAAAATGTGAACAATGTAATAGAGGTACGGTGGACGCACCAATAACGCTTTATATACTTGTATATAAGTGACCCTCTCACGTTGCAAGCATGATGTTATTTAAGGTTACTAGAAGTTCAGGACTCTAACCAGTGTTGTTCGATCTTTTCAACTTCATGTTTCAAGCTCTCACAAGTTTCCTCTAAATAAATTTCGGGACAAAATTTCTTGAAGTAGGGGAGACTGTGACATCTGTGTCACTCCGGCCATCGAACAAATACTAAACCAATGAAATATTGTGTTTCATACTTGGGATTTGTATAAACATGTGTATCATCTGCACATATCAACTCTTGTTCGATTTCGGGCTTTAGATCGCTTTCTGGAGGGTTATAAGCGCACTGATGTGTAAATATAACCAGTTTAATGCAACAAACACTCCGGAATAGTGACATAGGCTTAACATACCTTAAATAACCTTTACATAAATTAGAAATAAGTTTTGGATGGTTTGGTATGCCGAAATCAAGTCTATTCACTTACAGGGACTAAATTCGACAAACTGCGAAAGTATGTCAATTTGTACTGTAACGGACATTCCGGAACTTGACCATAAGTTAAACATACCCAAAATATCCTTTACATAACTTAGAAATAGGCTTTGAGGTGTTCGGTGTGCTAAAATAAACTTTTTGGTCATTCAGGGACTAAAAGCGTCAAAAGGTGCATAAGTTTGCATTTTCGCGCATAACTTACGTTCTGAATACTTCCGGACATCCAAAAATTTATGTAAGCATTAAAATATTATATTTTAGTGTTTGGCATGAAAAAAAATCCATTCGTCGCGTAATTTGGATCGTCTTTCGCGCTTATGCGCATTCCGTCGTAATTAAGCAAACATCGCGATCGTACGACCTAACGAACCGACATCCGAGATATTTTTGAGCATGTTTTGAGTTCCCTATACCTTAACTTCATTTTAGAGCCTTGAAATGAGGTTAACGGGGCTTAAACGCATCAAAAAGGGGCTTAAACACGTGCAGGGACCATTTCTGCCATTTTTGAAACTTTGCTGTATCTGGCACATGCTAGCGTAGCGCGAGCACCAAATGCCTACCCCGTGGCGCTACGCGAGCAATTGATCTGGGCAGAAACTCCATTTTTGCAATTGCAGGTCCATTTTCAGCATGTAACTTGAAGATTAGGGGCTATTTTGTAACATTTTCAATACCATTTGATGGTTTTGAGGCACCCCGAGTTTTCCAAAACCTTGTGCCCACTTGGACGGTCTAGATTAATGCTCGTTTATCGAGGAACGATCCTAACGGTCTTGGTTTTCCTATAAATACCCACCTCCATCTTCACTCTCAAACCCACACTTTGAATCTGAATTGGTTCTCTAAGTTGATGTGTTTATCACTTCATACCTGAGAATATTCGGATCAAAGCTTCCGTTCTTGGACCCGTTGTAAGTATTCTTTCGTTCTATTGTTCGTTTTAGCATTAAAGTCAAACTTTGTTTGACTTTCTGCATTGACCAGTTTATGGTCAACGCGAAGTTCGTTTGAACTTCATAACGTGAGCGTAATCACGATGGTCATAGTCCCTAGTGACTAAACCTACTGATTACCATGTTATCTAGGCTCAGTGACGAGTCGTAGTTTCGGCCAAAATGCGTCTTCTCGCGTATTTTGTAACCAAACTACTTTTGGGTATTAAAACCGTTTGTTTTAATACCAAACCTGTTTTCTAACTTTGTTAAACATGTTTCGACATGTTTAGCTCGTCACTTTTAGTATTGTGCTTGTCTAGGGTCGTAAAGGTAAGCGATCTAAACAATCGCTTATACTTTCGAACCCGACCCATTTGGTCGATCATTAGGATCCAACCAAACACATTAGGTGACCATAGTTGTATAGGGAATAACCTTCCGAGGTTATACCTTATGGTCACGTCGTTTAAGTAGTTGTATGATAGGTAATGTTTGTGCCTTAGGTAAATTACTAAAATACCCTTTTTACGCTAAAATTCATTTTAAACCTATGCAACATAATTTTTGGTATCTAAACTGATTTAGCAACAATATTAAGCATATTAAGGCATATCTTGCTTGTCATAGGACTAGTTAGGCATTCCGAACGCGTTTTACGCGAACGACGCGTTAAAGTAGCATAAGCTACCTAAACGGGTCATAACGGGTCAAAAGCACTTAGGTTAGGTTTCGTTTTAGTATGTAGGCTTTGTTGAATCATATTACATAAGTTCCCACACTTATTTGGTTCACAAACCCTCGTACTAGCCGATCCTCCGATAGGTCCGTTTATTAATGTAGATACCTATATTAGGTGCCGTTTGAATCCGTGATCTTCTAGCTTGCTTGGTGGATATCTAAAGTCTATTAAGCAATCTCAAGTGAGTACATAGTCCCCTCTTTTACTATTTTCCAAACATTTTGGGGTGAAACACATGTGCCTACTTGTTACTTTCATGTTTTCCATGTTTTCATATCATATACTTGTTATGTTCATTAGTACACTATTAGTACATGATTTCATTATGTTTTTGCTATGTATGTCCATTGTGTGCATACTTAGTACGTCGTTTTACATGACATTTTCATGCTATGTATGTTCATCATGCTTAGTACATTTTCATTTCATCACATGCTTACATTTTGGTATGACATTTGGTTTGTTTAAGTGGGACAATATACATTCATTAACTTTGATCACGCCGCTCGTTAGTAGGTAATGGTACCATAGGAATTGACAACTCCCGTTCCTAACATCCTGGGTATGTTTGGATGGAAGGAATGACCGAATTCGATTTAAACAAAAACCGTAGACCTTTAATTTGTTTAAAGGTTTATCACCACAGTCACAAGGCTTGGATGTATGCATTTCCACAATACTGCATAAATGTCCGTATTCAGTATAACATGCATTTCCACAAAACATAACATTGATTTAAACCACGTTTTACTTCAATACATTGTTTTGTGCATTTTTACCTATGGTTTAGTTGATACATATATCACTTGCCATACATGACATTTTGTTTACACATTACATGGTTGACATTTGACATAGACATTTTGATATTGACATATACATTTCATAAACATTTTGACATAAACATTGTTGACATGGTTTTCACAAAGACCTTTGACAAATGGTTTAGACATGGGAAATTTACATTGGTGGTTTGTTTGGGTAAGTGATTTGAGTAACGAGACGTGTGTAATTTGATACAAGCATGGTGGATACGCCGCTGGTACTTCCTATATATAAGTGCTTGTATTATATTACATGTCGTAGCGTTATTTAAATCATTCAAATTGGACTTATACATTTTTACAAATAACATATTTTTCACAAGACATTGTTTTACAAAACTGTTTGTTATATATAAACTCATTTTACTTGGTTATTCATTTAACCTTACATTACTCTTTCACATATCATCTACTTTATCATCGCTTTTCAAATGATTTATAAAACAAAACATTTTACAAGGATCATGACTGGCTTTTGTTAAAACAACTTTTTCTAAACTTATAAGTCATGAATCCTAAATCAATAAAACCTATGTACTCGCCGGCATTTTTATGCTGGCGTACCTATTTTCACATGTGTTTCAGGAGATGCTGCATAGGATTGATCAAAATACACATAGGCGGACTTGGGCCTTAGTGACGATTTAATTTTGTTATTCTTCTTTGTTTGTTAAGACATTGTAACTCATTTAATCAATAAAGCAAAATTTCCATTTTCCATGTGTTATGAAACAATGATTCTGTTATAACACTCCCCGACGATTCCGCCACATTTTGTTGTTTTACGTGGTCGGGGTGTGACAGAAGCTACAAATGCTCCCTTCGTACGAAGCTGTGATAATATGACAGTTAAGCTGTGATAATATGACAGTTAACCCATGAAGAATTTGAGAATTTATGCCCCTATGCCTCTTCCTACGAACCCAGGAATGGCCCTTCGTACGAATCCAGGAGTTGATTCATACAAGCATGTTTAACAGTATTATATCGTCCTTTCGTACGAAGCTACACATTCATACGTAGCTAAGCTGATGTCATCAAGAACACTTTCGCGCATAAATTTCGCTCTAGAATCTTTAATACTTTGAATTTTGTGATGAAACTTCATAGGATTGTGTGAAAAGCAATTCTGAACAGAATGTTGTCTTCAATTTCGAATTTCATCCGTGAATTGACCTTCAATTTGATGTTTTTAAATGTTTTAACGTCAAAACTCACTACACCTCCAAAATTATTGAGCGTAGGTGATTCAATTAACTGTTAGATCAATTGAATCAGTACCGTAGTTCTGATACCACTTGATACTCCTGGAAACGTCGAGTCTGACGGAGCTTTGTTCGCGAGATGATCGGTTCGGTGATAAGAAATGAGTAGAATATAGAAATGACACCGAACAGTCACTTATAATCTGGTTTTTATTGATAATCCAACGTTACAGCACCACGAAACCAGTTGGACAACATTTCCCCTTTGGGACCAAAAGCTTATCCAACACAAGACCTAAAGCTCCTATATATAGGCAGCTTGGCTTCGTACGAATCTACATGGCTACCTTCGTACGAAGTGCCTAAGTGTTGGACATCTAGTTACGAACCCACTATGTTGTCCCTTCGTACGAATGGGCTTATACATCACAAAACCTTTTGTTCGTACTGGATTTCACATGATTCTATACAATATTCAACACACGCTCTATCTAGCTATTCGCATAGTGGCAAACATACAAAATATGCACCAACAAAAACAGATCAACCTGGAGCGAGAAACAAACAAAACAGAAAACAAGAAAACGGCAAGTCGTCGTCGACACCCTCCTGGGCCGTCGGCGACGCCCTCTGGGAAGTCTTGTCGGCTGGTTTGGCTCGTAGGCAGTGGGTTAAGCCGTCGGGAAGCTTTTCACAAACCAAGGGTTGGCGGCGACGCCCTCCTAGGTCGTCGGCAACGCCCTTTACTGATGCCAAACGCTGATTTTTTCCTTGTTGCGTGTTGGAACGAGTTATATCCCAACTTTTGGTCATTCAAAAGGGGGTTATGAATTTTGCAAGTTTAAAGCACCATTCTTAGAGCCAAGATCATCCTCTCCATCATCCCCAATCATTCCTAATTCATACCATCATCCACAATCATCCTCCATAACATCATCCTAACCCTAACCCTAATCCTCAATCACCATCATCATCCTTTCAATCTATTCACCTCCATAATCCACCACCATAATCCACTACAAACCCTAAACATCATCATGCTCACCATCATCATCCTATCAATTTGTGAATGGTCGAATGATGATAAAATTTGACTTTGTGAAATGAAATTGTGCACTTATACATTATCAATTGGTAGGATTTACATGTTCTTGGTAACGAAGTGCATTGCGGTCAACGTCGTCATGCAACACTAAATCCGTTAATCATCTATGAAATTAAATTAAATCTAAAACGTGTAGAAACCCTAGGTCTTCAATTACCAAACCGGGTATGAACCTTGTTCCAAGTATTGTTTTAAAACCATCAATCAAGTTTTCGTGTAATCATTTAAGTTTTAGTAGTTAATCATTTTAGCATAAAACTTATCGGTTTATTCCAACATTCTTTCTCAACAAACATCCGAATTAAACCATTTGCAAGTGTAAGTCCCAAAACAATACAATCGGATATCAAGCACCAAACAAGTAGCGGAATTACAATCAAGATGTAGAAGATTGAATAGAAATTGTATTGATTCAAAGCAAAAGCAAAACAAGCACACGAACTTAGAGATTGTCTGGTACCTGATATCGCACAAAAGCACAAGTTTGTTCAAGAATCAACAACACAAAAGACTTAGTGATGTATTGAAAAATACATCCTTTATTCGTGTACAGTTTGTATAGTTTTCATTATATTTAGTTTTGTTTTTCGTTAGAATGTGCATACTATTGATAAAATCGTGTTTCGCAGGTCTTGATGTTTAAAGTTGCTGGAAACCGAGTAAAACGAGGTAAAATATTGAAAAGTCAAGTCTTGGAGCATGTTGGAAAGGTCGGGGAGTTGAAATAGAGTTAAAGAGCTGAGAAATCACTCTCTGGCACCCCACCACCCACTAAGCAAGTCTCTCGCACCCGGCAAGAGACTGGAGATGTTACACGAGGAAAAAAAACAAGGTGGTGACCCGCCACCCATTCCTTCAGTGGGTGGCGCCCCGCCAGAAGCTTGTTGCTGGCAATTATTACGAATTTAATAAGGGTTTGTCATGGAAAGTTATATATAATCGTCTTAAACTTGAAAAAACCCTAGCTTACGAACTTGGGACATCTTGGGGCGGTTATTGAGCATTCTTGGAGCAATTTTGGAGTTCTCGAAGCACAGGAATCATCGGTACGAGTTCGGAGAAGAAGACTTGAAGATCTAATCAGGTTTTCTAGTTCTTTATTTCAACTTTTCTTACGAAACTCGTTACAATGAATTCTTTGTTGAACATCTTTGATTTGTTTTCACGTTTTAACATCCTTGGCTAAACTTTTAAACCACCTAGACTTGATAAATGGATTAATATGAAGTTTTTACCGTTTTTGTTAATTGCATGATTTTTATGGATTAATTGTGATTTATAAGAAGTTTAGTTTAATGATTTGATGTATATGCATGCTTTGATTTGGTTTGTTATTATCATTCGCTTCATATGATTCTTAGTGACGATCTTTATCACAATATAGAGTCATATTAGGGTACATGATTTCGGTGAGTGTCTATATCACGTTAGAAAACCTTAACTCTTTAGGGAGAATCTGCCGATTACCCATAGAAGTAATTGGTAATAATTTGCTAAGTCTTAGTGTTCTACTAGTCCTAATACCTGGAAAGTGAGGGGCTATTGGTAGGTCTTACCCGGCCAATTGCTTTAGATAGTCCCTGGAAAAGGTCGTGTCTTAGTTGACCTGTCGGTTTTATTAGTATATCAAGTCAAGTTAATTAATTCAAACTACCCTAGATCTATGATTGGAAAAGAGTAGGTCAATATTAGGGCACTTACATAATAATTAGATAACTGGAAAGGCGTCTAATAACCGGTAGGATTAACAGCCTAGGTAGTTCTACAGGTTTCTCCTTGAGAAGGGTCGAGGGGCTTAGTTGGTTCTTAATAGGTTTAGTACTTTAAGTTCCCGGTTCCATAATTCATGCATTTAACTTAATCGGTAATTCTTTAAAAGCAATCCAGGATTCTTGTCTAGGTGGTCTCGCTCTCATATAAGAAAAGCCTTTAGTCTTCATTCGTATTTAGTCTAGCTTTAGTTAATTTAGTAGTTTAATATAGATTTCCTTAGTTTTTCCGTAACCCCCCCCCCCCACCCCAACACAATTAAACAAGTTAAGTCGTGTCTGTCAGTGTCTATTAGAGTCTAGTTTACGTGATACATAGAGTCTCGTGGTTCGATATCTGGACTTCCTAGGGATATACTACATTGATCGGTACACTTGCCGATTGTGTGGTTTTAGGTTGAGTCTAGAATTAAAGCTTTGTGGTGTCTAGCTTAAAGAGTCTAATATAGTTAATTTTTATAGTATGTTCAGCACACATCAAGT
Source organism: Helianthus annuus (assembly GCF_002127325.2). NCBI lineage: Eukaryota > Viridiplantae > Streptophyta > Magnoliopsida > Asterales > Asteraceae > Helianthus > Helianthus annuus. The sequence goes on along the minus strand of NC_035437.2, from coordinate 16,324,547 downwards.
TTTTGGCATCGTTGCCGGGGACTCTTGGCAATCGTGTTCATTAGCTTTGATAGACTTGTTTGACATATACGTGCTATTTGTTTGTTTTGTTTTGTTTTCAAGTCTTTGTCGTTTATTTTTGTTTTTATTTTCATTTGAGTCTTAGTGACTAGTGTTTGCTTCTCTCACATTCAGGTTTTTGCTTGTAGTGGATGCCACATCTACGCTCGCACGGACCGCCGAAGCCGCCAGTCACCGAGTCATCATCTCGATTGGGCCAAGGCCCACAGGTTAGTTCTTCATCTTCCTCTCAATTTCCCAATTTCGATTCTACTCCATTACCCACCCCACCTCCAACCCCACCACCTTCACCAAACCATTCACCTAAAACCTCACCTAAGGTTTCTCCACCCGATAGCCCTACTTCTAGCATCCCAGAAAACTTAGAACACATGGCCAACGCTAGGCAAACCGTCCATCAGCAAGCCACTAAGAATTTCACCGGCCTCGCTTCACCCATTACCGTTCCACCTATTGTTAGCGAGAACTCATGGCAGATTCCATCTTATGCCATGCAGGCCATTACCAATAGTATCCAGTTCCATGGCCATGAGGACGAGGATGCCCCGGCCCACATTAATCGTTTCTCCCGTATCCTAGCTACCTTTAGCCTTCACGGTGCCCCTAATGATGCTACCTACCTGCAACTCTTCCCATTTTCATTAGTCGGCCGTGCGGCTACTTGGTTGGACTCTCAGCCAACCGGTACCTTTACCACATGGGCGGGCCTCCGTCAAGCTTTTCTAAGCAAGTATTTTCCACCCAAGAAGGCCTCATGTCTTCGCGATCAAATCCACTCTTTCCGCATGGAGCCCGACGAGCCTTACTACCCTGCTTGGGAGCGTTTCCAAAACCTTTGTGCTCGTTGCTCCCAGCATGGTCTTTCCGATTGGGCTTTATGTGAGAAATTTTACAACGGTCTCACCCAAGAGACTCGTGATAGGTTTGATACTAATGCGCGGGGGGGGGGGGGGGCATATGATGGGTATACTTACTGTTGCTGAGTGTTTAGAGCATTTTGAGGCATTTGCTTAGTCCCAATCTCAATCGCAAGCCGATCAGCGGTATCAAAGTGGTAATTCTAATACCACTACTAGTGCACCCACCCGAGGGGTGAACCAAGTCACCATGGATCCTAGTTTAGCCGCTGTTTTGGAAAACATATCTAGAGAACTTAAGGAGATTAAGGCTAAGGTAGACAAGTGTGAGTTTTGCAGAGGGGGTCATGATACGAGTGCGTGTCCGTTGCTAGTTGGTGAGGAGCAAGTTGATTTCGTAGGAGGAGGGTTCGGTAGAGGTCAATCTAGTGGGTTTGGTAATAATAATTTTGGTTCGGGTTGGCGTAATAATAATAATAATAATAATAATAATAATAATAATAATAATAATAATAATAATAATAATAATAATAATAATAATAATAATAATAATAATAATAATAATAATAATTTTGCTAATAACAACAATTTTCGCTCAAATGGACCCCCTGGTTTTCAAATAGCTCAAAATCCAAATAGAGGTCAAGGTTCATTCTTTGGTGGGGGTTCAAATGGGCAGGTCAAGGATGGGGGGGTCAAGTAGTCAGGTTCAAACAGGTCAGGGTTGAAGTTATGATCTTGGGGGTAGTCTAGAAAGAATGGAAGCAATGATGAGTCAATTAATTGTTAAGGACCAAACCACCCTAAAGAAACTTAGCAAACATGACCTTATGCTTAAGAACCACCAAACTGCTTTCCAAGACCTTCAAATGGTTGTAGGTGATATGTCTAGGAAGTTAGAGGAGAGATTACCCGGTCACGTTTTAGGAATAAAAAATATTCAAGGGAATACGGGCAATTTTTAGATATCTTCAAGCAATTGAAGATTAATCTTCCTTTTATTGAGGCACTCCAGTCCACGCCTAAATATACGAAATTTTTAAAGGACCTTCTTAGAAATAAGGAGAAGTCAGGGGAGTTGTCGAATGTCCCATTGCATGGAGGATTTTCAGCTGTTGTCTCAAATCAGCTTCCCGAAAAGCTTACCGATCCCGGTGTTTTCACTATCCCTTGTCTTCTCGGTAGTAACACTAATACTAAAGCCTTAGCTGACCTAGGTGCTAGCATCAATTTGATGCCCTTTTCTCTTTACGAGAAGCTAGACTTAGGCGAGCTTTCGCCTACCCGAATGACATTATCCTTAGCTAATAGGTCCGTTAAATACCCTAGGGGTATAGTCGAGAATTTGCTTGTTAAGGTAGACAAGTTCGTGTTTCCCGCCGATTTCGTCATTCTCGACATGGAAGCCGATGAAAACGTACCGTTAATTTTAGGACGCCCGTTCTTGAACACAGCTAAATGTGACACCCCAAGAAAACCAGGAAACCCACGCAACTTAACTAGCTTCCTCAGTAACCACGTGCTAAATTTCGGTACGAAATTTTCTTAACAAGGGGATAATGTGACAACCCTCAAAATTACATGTATTCCGTACGATTCATTATCGTTAATTAAAGTGCTTGATGACTGTGTTGAATTTCTTAACTGCTTCATGATTACTGCATCATACTTATATGTGCTTGTTAACATACCAGTCTTGTGCAGAAAAGTTACTAAATAGTATGCTTTCCTGAGTGTTGGGAATTAAAAGTGATGCAAAAATATATATGAAAGACACTTTCGGAATAATTAAACACTTTAACGGAACGGTATCCATCCGAACAACCGGACATTTCCCGGGACACTAAATTTTTGCCAAACACATTGTTTAAATATTTCTTGGCTAGTCATGATCCCCGTTCACCATAACACCCATTAATTTCTCTAGTAAATATCATAGGTAAGCATATACTTAGATTCTAACTTAAGTTTACCAAATTAGTTACAAAAATTACAACCAACCCCCCCCCAACCGAATTTGGTCCCAACAGGACCCACAAATCACCACACCATGCTCCCGATCTTGTTCTTAGATTATTTCCATTAGTTTATTAGATTGTTTGCTTGATAGTGTTGACAAAATATATGAAACATCTTTAAGAGCATGGCACACAAGATCATCCTCATCACTTCAAGAAATCTCACCACACCTTCACTCAATTCCTCCCTCCTCTCGGCCCTCCCTTAACCGCCACCATCACCACCATTTCACCACCACTTTCTTCCATTTTAAAGCTTCATCTAAGTGCTAGAAGGTGAATCAAGGGTGCTTGAAGTTGTAGATCACTAAGGAGCTTCATACATTGCTTTTCACCATCATTTTTCTTCATCTTTTTCTAGAGATTCTTCCCTAGCCTTTGTGCTAGTAGTAAGTTCTTGTTAAACTCTTGTTCATCTTGTTTTATGGTTAAAAATTGTAGTATGATAAGTATGTTTAAAACACTAAAGAACAAGAACCAAGAAGATGAACATAAAGCTTTACATGAAGATTTACATGATGAAATGTTGTAGTAGGATGTTGTAGTGAACATGATGTTGATTGTATGATGATTCTTGGTTATGTGGTGTTAATCACCATATGAATCTTGTTAAATGATGTTTAGGAACATGATTTAACAAGACAAAGAAGATGAGTATGTGAAACATAAAATAATCATCTTCTAGTTAAATATGAACTTGATAAAAATAATGTTTCTTGAAAAATGAATAAACAAAGTAAGTTGATGATCATGTAGATCCGGGTTTTACAAAAGGCTTTTCTAAATAAACTAAGTTCAAGAATCGATTTTAAAAACATTATGACATCTACATACACTTACACCATTTTGGGAATGAAATAAGTGTAGAAATCTTTTATTTACAAGAAGAGCTCGAAAGATTAATTTTTGTAAAAATCGTTTACAAGTTGTAAACACCCAACTCTTCTAAGAAAACGATTTTTAAAGAAATGAATACACTTTGGAAGGTAACTAAGACCACTAAACACCTTACCAAGTTACTACGTGCTTTTACGAAAACTCAAGTTCATGTTACTACGTAGAGTGCATTGTTTTTACACTTGGTGAATGTAATATTGTTTAGTGAATGATTGATGATTGTTGAACAATTTTTGGAAAAGAAAATGATATGCTTAATAGCATGGACACCTCCATTTACAAAGGAAACTCTGGCAAAATTTTCTAAAAATTCCAACACTTAGAAGATATTTTCTAAAACAAGTGTTACAAGTATATTTTTAGCTTTATTTTCAAAATAAACTTCGCCAAAGGTTTTGTTACAAAATACAAAGTGTCGGAGGTTGGTTTTTGTAAATAAAAATGGGTAAATATATATTTAGAATATATATCTTATACTAGAACACTTGTGTGGATACTTGTTTATTTTGTGAGATAGTTATATTATTTTAGGATAAAATAATGTAACTTAACAATATAACTTGACATTTGAATTGTGTGGTATGTGGTAGAAGTAATGAGTAAATAAACCGTACGTAGGATATGTGTTGTGCATGAGAAACTGATTGTTATCTGTACCTTATTAGGACATTCTTGATTTCCTTATTATTAGAGTAATTAATCTAACCGAGCAAACCGAGGTGAGTTCACACACTTTCTAAGGCATGGGATTCCCGGTGGTTGGGAATGGGTTAAAGAATTTAAAACGGAATCTACATATCCTCCTTGGGTAGGATATGTACGGCCATCCTCCATAGGTAGGATGCCAATATTAATCCTGTGTATTCTCCTTGGGTAGAATACGTACGTTCGTTCGTCCTCCTTGGGTAGGACAACAACCTTAAAACTTACTAGACAAAACTCTATCATTAAGTCCCTCATTTTATATCGACTTAATCGCCGAGGCCGATGGCGAGCGGGTCATTAGTTAATAGCGCTATTAGGTTTAACAAACCTCACACCGTGCCAGTCGGACGGGCGTGTACTAATGGACTATGGCAAACTGTCAGTGATGATAGACACTGATGTACGGCACAACTTTTTTTCGTTAGTAGTCGATATGGTCCGGTCTAGTGGTTCACATGGGGAAACCCCCCACTGATCATGGATATGGTTTGGGTAATAAAGAAGTAACTGGTTAATCATACTTTCAACTAAGGGGTAACCCCCACGGCAATTAATCCAAAGAAAGACAAACCATGTTTTCATAAACAACTTAAAACTAAACAACCAACCGTGAACTCACTCAACTTTGTTGTTGACTCATTGTTAGATGCCTTACAGGTCATTAGACGCTTATGGAGCTTGCACAAGGAGGAGGTCGTTATGGGATATGGACTATTATGTCCCGTGCTTAATAAATAAACTTTATGAACTTATGGAACTTATGTTTTGGTCTATAAACTTATGAACTATGAACTTATGTTTGGACTTACGTTTTATGCTTCCACTGTTAACTTAAAGTCGGTTACTCTCTTTTGGTCACCAATCGTATTGTGGTTGGTTTTATTTACTTAATTTCGTTGTTCAATATGATTGGTGGCTCGATCCTGGTCATGTCACGCCTCCAAGCGGTGATACTCAGCATGGTGGATTTTGTGGGTGTGACAGATTGGTATCAGAGCCATTGGTTATAGTGAACTTGGTTTTAAAAAGGGGAAAGGCTTTTTGATAAAACCAAACTATAACCTGTACGGTGCTCAACGATCCACAACGACACTTCACTCCACGTGCAAGACTCGACACAATAGGTGGTATGAATTATGTTTATATTGTCGGTTAGATAGTTCACAGAGTGCATTAGTTAACGTGATAACTGCTATTTGAACCTTGTGTGCTTACTCTCTTCTGTCGTCCCACACTTACGAACTTTCGTGACACCTTTCTCACTTACATTACTTCGTTATGAAGATCATGAACGGACGCGGAGGACGTGGTGGTATCAACTTAACTCAAGCCCAATTGACGGCTTTGATCAATGAACGAGTTGCTGAGGCACTCGCAGTTGTCCCTGTAGGAGGTATAACCTGCTATTTCGACCTATCCTAGGATGTTTAGATCCTACTCTCGCGAACCGACTCTCGTGCTTAACCTTGTCTTTTATTCTCGCGCAACAGGTCAACATGCTCAGCCTCCTGTGTGCACGTTCAAAACATTCATGGATTGCCGACCTAGTACTTTCAGCGGCACAGAAGGAGCTGTAGGTCTTCTTCACTGGTTCGAGAAGCTTGAGTCTGTTTTTGAGATGTGTGAATGCCCTGAAGATCGTAGAGTAAAATTTGCTACTGGAACGCTTGAAGGTGCTGCTTTAACGTGGTGGAATGCACAGGTTCAACTGCTAGGGCTGGCGGTTGCTAATGCCACCCCATGGAACGACTTCAAGGAGTTGATCAAAGAAGAGTACTGTAGTCGTGACGACATCCACAAGCTAGAGGTGGAATTTTTCAATCTAAAGATGACGGGGTCTGAAATTGAGGCATACACAAAGAGATCGAACGAATTAGCTATCTTGTGTCCTACTATGGCGGATCCTCCTATCAAACGTATTGAGCTGTACCTCAAGGGTCTAGTACCAGAGATTCAGAGTCACGTGACTTCAGCTAACCTAGGTACCATTCAGCAAGTTATACGACTAGCTCATCGTCTCACTGATTAGGCAGTTGAGCAGAACAAACTGCCCAAGCGTATTAACGCTACTACTACTGATACTCCTAGTGATAACAAGCGCAAGTGGGATGGAAATTCGGGCAAGGGCTCTACTTTCGTTCAGTCTCAGTCCCAGCAGCGAAAGATTGATGACCACTAGAGTCCTGGTCAGCAATCTTCTGGTAGTCAAGGACAGGGTGGATACCGAGGGAACCACCCCAAGTGCAACCGGTGCAACAAGGGTCGTTGTCAAAGATGTAACAAGCTGGGTCATGAAGCCAAGGATTGTAGGAGCCCATGTCCTGCGAATCAGAATCGCCAACAACAACAACAAGCTCCACAGAACCACCAGCAGCAGTAACAACAGGGCAATAAAGGATGCTCTCAGTGTGGCGCTGAAGGCCACTTTAAAAGGAACTGTCCTCAACTGAACCAGAATCAGAACGACAACAACCAAGGAAACAGGAGGCAACAATGGAGGCAACAACAGGGGTAACAATAATGGCAATGGCGCCCGAGGTCGTGCCTTCGTGATTGGTCAGGGCGATGCAAGGAACGATCCCAACGTTGTGATGGGTAAGTTTCTTCTGGACGACTTCTTTGTTACTGTTTTATTTGATTCGGGTACCGATACTAGTTATGTGTCCTTAAAAGTTAGCCAAATGCTTAAGCGCACTCCAACACTTCTGAACACCAAACACATGGTAGAACTAGCAAACGGTAAAAGTCTTGAAGACACACACATAGTTAAGGGCTGTAACCTCGTCCTAGCTGGTTAGACCTTCTCTATCGATCTTATTCCTATTGTTCTGGGTATTTCGACGTTGTCATTGGGATGGATTGGTTATCTCAGTAGCAAGCGGAAATTCTTTGCAACGAGAAGATTGTCCGCATCCGTCGTTCTAGTAAAGAATCCCCCGTAATTCGTGGCGACAAGAATGGTGCTGTCGTGGGCATCATCTCTTTCCTTAAGGCCCAGAAGTGTTTGCGAAAGGGCCACACTGCTATTCTAGCCCTCGTTTCTGATACCTCCTCGGAAGAAAGGAAGATTGAAGACATACCTATTTACGTGATTTTCCTGAGGTATTTCCTGAGGAATTACCTGGTCTTCCGCCTCATCGGCAAGTCGAGTTTCAAATCGAGCTAGCTCCTAGGGCAGCGCCCATAGCTCGAGCACCTTATCGTCTAGCTCCATTAGAACTTGGAGAACTGTCCACGCAACTACAAGAACTCTTGGAAAAGGGTTTCATACGTCCTAGCTCTTCGCCTTGGGGAGCTCCAGTGTTATTCGTGAAGTAGAAAGACGGTACCTTCAGAATGTGTATTGACTACCACGAACTCAACAAAGTGATCGTAAAGAATCGTTATCCTCTTCCACACTTTGATGACTTATTCGACCAGTTGCAAGGGTCGAGCTCCTATTCCAAGATTGACCTAAGGCCAGGCTACCATCAACTGAGAGTCCGAGACGAGGATGTCCCTAAAACGGCATTTAGGACTCGTTATGGGCATTACGAGTTTCTGGTTATGCCTTTCGGATTGACGAATGCACCTGCAGTCTTCATGGATCTCATGAACAGAGTGTGCAAGCCTTACCTGGATAAGTTTGTCATAGTGTTCATCGACGACATCCTGATCTATTCTAAGAATCAGGAGGAACACGAGCAACACCTGCGGCTTATTCTGGAACTTCTTCGAAAAGAGCAGTTGTATGCCAAGTTTTCAAAATGTGACTTCTGGCTTTGTGAAGTCCATTTTCTAGGCCACGTGGTAAACAAGGATGGAATTCATGTTGATCCATCCAAGGTAGACTCGATCAAGAACTGGCCTGCACCCCGTACACCAACAGAAATCCGCCAATTCTTGGGTTTGGCAGGATATAATAGAAGGTTTATCAAGGATTTCACAAAGATTGCGCAACCTCTCACTTCACTGACTCAGAAGGGTGTCACCTATCATTGGGGTGATGCACAGGAATCCGCCTTTCAACATTTAAAAGATAGACTTTATAGCGCGCCTATCCTCTCATTGCCAGAAGGCACAGATGATTTTGTGGTTTACTGCGACGCTTCCATCCAAGGACTTGGTTGCGTGTTGATGCAACGTGACAAGGTCATTGCCTACGCATCGCGCCAACTTAAAGTTCACGAAAGGAACTACACTACGCACGACCTGAATTGGGAGCAGTTACTTTCGCACTTAAGATATGGAGACATTACCTGTACGGTACTAAGTGCACCATCTACACTGATCACAGGAGTCTCGAGCATATCTTCAAGCAAAAGGAATTAAACATGCGACAACGACGATGGGTCGAGCTTTGGAATGATTACGAATGTGCGATCAAGTATCATCCGGGCAAGGCCAATGTTGTGGCTGAAGCCCTCAGTCGAAAGGATACTATACCTAAGCGTGTACGTGCGTTACAGCTCACCATTCACTCTAGTCTTCCTGCCCAAATACGAGATGCTCAGGTTGAAGCGTTGAAAGCAGAGAACATCAGGGCTGAGTCCTTACCAGTATCGAGGCAGCAGCTAGAACAAAAGGAAGACGGCGCCTACTTTGTTAACGGGCGCATCTGGGTTCCACTTTACGGAAACTTACGCGACTTGCGATGGACGAAGCGCACAAGTCTAGTTATTCGGTGCATCCTGGTTCAGATAAGATGTACCATGATCTCAAGACTACGTATAGGTGGCCTAGCATGAAAGCCCACATAGCAACCTATGTCAGCAAATGTTTGACTTGTGTGAGAGTCAAGACTGAATATCAGAAACCATCAGGCCTACTACAACAACCAGAGATCCCGAAATGGAAATGGGAGCAAATTTCCATGGATTTCATTACTGGCCTGCCTAGATCTCAACGCGGAAATGATACCATTTGGATAATCGTGGATCGACTGACCAAGTTTGCACATTTTCTGGCAATCAAGGAAACAGATAAGTTTTCTACTCTAGCAGACATTTACCTAAAGGAAGTAGTATCAAGGCACAGAGTGCCAACCTCCATCATTTCTGATCATGACTCACGTTTTACTTCTGAACCGTGGCAAGCTATGCACAAGTCTTTCGGCTCACGTTTAGATATGAGCACCGCTTATCATCCACAGACGGATGGGCAATCAGAACGCACCATCCAAACCCTTGAAGACATGCTAAGGGCATGTGTAATCGATTTTGGTAATGGCTGGGAAAAACACCTCCCGTTAGTGGAGTTCTCATATAACAACAGTTACCACACCAGTATTCAGGCCGCTCCGTTCGAGGCATTGTATGGACGGAAGTGCCGATGACCTCTCTGTTCGACAGAAGTTGGTGACAGCCAAATCACAGGCCCAGAACTTGTAGTAGATACAACCAAGAGAATTGCTCAGATACGACAGCGAATGGCGGCAACTTGTGACCATCAGAAAAGCTATGCTGATAAGCGAAGGAAACCACTCGAATTCCAGGTTGGGGATCGAGTGCTACTTAAAGTCTCACCTTGGAAAGGTGTAGTTCGTTTTGGCAAACAAGGCAAACTCAATCCGCGTTATGTCAGACAATTCGAAATCATTGAGAAGATTGGCAAGGTGGCTTATAAGCTGAATCTACCAGCAGAACTCAGCAGAGTTCACACTGTTTTCCATGTGTCAAATCTGAAGAATGTCTGTCAGATGAGACCCTCATAGTTCCCTTAAAGGAGCTCACAATCGTCGACCAGTTGCGATTCGTCGAGGAACCAGTAGAGATTACTGATCGAGATGTTAAGATTCTCAAGCGCACCAGAATACCTATTGTTCGAGTTCGTTGGAACTCCCGTCATGGCCCAGAGTATACCTGGGAACGAGAAGATCAAATGAAACTCAAATATCCCCAGTTGTTTAAAAAAAGTGCAACGACTACTAAGACTGAAGCTACTGCAGAATTTCGGGATGAAATTCCAAACCAACGGGGGGATGATGTGACACCCCAAGAAAACCAGGAAACCCACGCAACTTAACTAGCTTCCTCAGTAACCACGTGCTAAATTTCGGGACGAAATTTTCTTAACAAGGGGAGAATGTGACAACCCTCAAAATTACATGTATTCTGTACGATTCAAAAATGTTAATTAAAGTGCTTGTTGACTGTGCTGAATTTCTTAACTGCTTCATGATTACTGCATCATACTTATATGTGCTTGTTAACATACCAGTCTTGTGCAGAAAAGTTACTAAATAGTCCTGTATGCTTTCCTGAGTGTTGGGAATTAAAAGTAATGCAAAAATATATATATAAGACACTTTACGGAATAATTAAACACTTTAACGGAACGGTATCCAACCGAACAACTGGACATTTCCCGGGACACCAAATTTTTGCCAAACACATTGTTTAAATATTTCTTGGCTAGTCATGATCCCCGTTCACCATAACACCCACTAATTTCTCTAGTAAATATCATAGGTAAGCATACACTTAGATACTAACTTATGTTTACCAAATTAGTGCTCGTTGCTCCCAGCATGGTCTTTCCGATTGGGATTTATGTGAGAAATTTTACAACGGTCTCACCCAAGAGACTCGTGATAGGTTTGATACTAATGCGGGGGGGGGGGGGCATATGATGGGTATACTTACTGTTGCTGAGTGTTTAGAGCGTTTTGAGGCATTTGCTCAGTCCCAATCTCAATCGCGAGCCGATCAGCGGTATCAAAGTGGTAATTCTAATACCACTACTAGTGCACCCACCCGAGGGGTGAACCATGTCACCATGGATCCTAGTTTAGCCGCTGTTTTGGAAAACATGTCTAGAGAACTTAAGCAGATTAAGGCTAAGGTAGACAAGTGTGAGTTTTGCTGAGGGGGTCACGATACGAGTGCGTGTCCGTTGCTAGTTGATGAGGAGCAAGTTGATTTCGTAGGAAGAGGGTTCGGTAGAGGTCAATCTAGTGGGTTTGGTAATAATAATTTTGGTTCGGGTTGGCGTAATAATAATAATAATAATAATAATAATAATAATAATAATAATAATAATAATAATAATAATAATAATAATAATAATAATAATAATAATAATAATAATAATAATTTTGCTAATAACAATAATTTTCACTCAAATGGACCCCCTGGTTTTCAAATAGCTCAAAATCCAAATAGAGGTCAAGGTTCATTCTTTGGTGGGGGTTCAAATGGGCAGGTCAAGGATGGGGGTCGAGTAGTCAGGTTCAAACAGGTCAGGGTTCAAGTTATGATCTTGGGGGTAGTCTAGAAAGAATGGAAGCAATGATGAGTCAATTAATTGTTAAGGACCAAACCACCCAAAAGAAACTTAGCGAACATGACCTTATGCTTAAGAACCACCAAACTGCTTTCCAAGACCTTCAAAGGGTTGTAGGTGATATGTCTAGGAAGTTAGAGGAGAGATTACCCGGTCACTTTGCGGGTAACACCCTACCAAACCCGAATGCTCATGTAAAGGCCATTACTACTCGTAGTGGCAAAACCATAGGGAACCCTAGTGTTGAAGAGAGAGTGGTTGAGGAAGATGAAGAGATTGTAGATGAAGAGATAGAGATGGAGGCTCCCGGCAAAGTGAAATCGAGGCTGCGCCCAGCAAGTACCGCACAGCCCGGTGAGTCTCAAGGTGAGAAGAAGGTCGAGAAAACGCCCGTGGATGTTAGGCCTTCGCCTCTAGTAGACCTTTCGCGTGTCCCGTTTCCTTCACGTCTTAGGAATAAAAAATATTCAAGGGAATACTGAATACGGGCAATTTTTATATATCTTCAAGCAATTGAAGATTAATCTTCCTTTTATTGAGGCACTCCAGTCCATGCCTAAATATGCGAAATTTTTAAAGGACCTTCTTAGAAATAAGGAGAAGTCAGGGGAGTTGTCGAATGTCCCATTGCATGGAGGGTTTTCGGCCGTTGTCTCAAATCAGCTTCCCGAAAAGCTTACCGATCCCGGTGTTTTCATTATCCCTTGTCTTTTCGGTAGTAACACTAATACTAAAGCCTTAGCTGACCTAGGTGCTAGCATCAATTTGATGCCCTTTTCTCTTTACGAGAAGCTAGACTTAGGCGAGCTTTCGCCTACCCGAATATCATTATCCTTAGCTGATAGGTCCGTTAAATACCCTAGGGGTATAATCGAGAATTTGCTAGTTAAGGTAGAGAAGTTCGTGTTTCCCGCCGATTTCGTCATTCTCGACATGGAAGCCGATGAAAACGTACCGCTAATTTTAGGACGCTCGTTCTTGAACACAGCTAAATATGACACCCCAAGAAAACCAGAAAACCCACGCAACTTAACTAGCTTCCTCAGTAACCACGTGCTAAATTTCGGGACGAAATTTTCTTAACAAGGGGAGAATGTGACAACCCTCAAAATTACATGTATTCCGTACGATTCATTAATTTTAATTAAAGTGCTTGATGACTGTGCTGAATTTCCTAACTGCTTCATGATTACTGCATCATACTTATATGTGCTTGTTAACATACTAGTCTTATGCAGAAAAGTTACTAAATAGTCCTGTATGCTTTCCTGAGTGTTGGGAATTAAAAGTGATGCAAAAATATATATAAAAGACACTTTACGGAATAATTAAACACTTTAACCGAACGGTATCCAACCGAACAACCGGACATTTTCCGGGACACCAAATTTTTGCCTAACACGTTGTTTAAATATTTCTTGGCTAGTCATGATCCTCGTTCACCATAACACCCACTAATTTATCTAGTAAATATCATAGGTAAGCATATACTTAGATTCTAACTTATGTTTACCAAATTAGTTACAAAAATTACAACCAACCCCCCCCCCCCTAACCGAATTCGGTCCCAAGAGGACCCACAAATCACCGCACCATGCTCCCAATCTTGTTCTTAGATTATTTCCATTTGTTTATTAGATTGTTTGCTTGATAGTGTTGACAAAATATATAAAACATCTTTAAAAGCATGGCACACAAGATCATTCTCATCACTTCAAGAAATCACACCACACCTTCACTCACTTCCTCCCTCCTCTCGGCCCTCCCTTAACCGCCACCATCACCACCATTTCACCACCACTTTCTTCCATTTTAAAACTTCATCTAAGTGCGAGAAGGTGAATCAAGTGTGCTTGAAGTTGTAGATCACTAAGGAGCTTCATACATTGCTTTTCACCATCATTTTTCTTCATCTTTTTCTAGAGATTCTTCCCTAGCCTTTGTGCTAGTAGTAAGTTCTTGTTAAACTCTTGTTCATCTTGTTTTATGGTTAAAAATTGTAGTATGATAAGTATGTTTAAAACACTAAAGAACAAGAACCAAGAAGATGAACATAATGCTTTACATGAAGATTTACATGATGAAATGTTGTAGTAGGATGTTGTAGTGAACATGATGTTGATTGTATGATGATTCTTGGTTATGTGGTGTTAATCACCATATGAATCTTGTTAAATGATGTTTAGGAACATGATTTAACAAGACTAAGAAGATGAGTATGTGAAACATAAAATAATCATCTTCTAGTTAAATATGAACTTGATAAAAATAATGTTTCTTGAAAAATGAATAAACAAAGTAAGTTGATGATCATGTAGATCCGGGTTTTACAAAAGGCTTTTCTACATAAACTAAGTTCAAGAATCGATTTTAAAAACATTATGACATCTACATACACTTACACCATTTTGGGAATGAAATAAGTGTAGAAATCTTTTATTTACAAGAAGAGCTCGAAAGATTAATTTTTGTAAAAATCGTTTACAAGTTGTAAACACCCAACTCTTCTAAGAAAACGATTTTTAAAGAAATGAATACACTTTGGAAGGTAACTAAGACCACTAAACACCTTACCAAGTTACTACGTGCTTTTACGAAAACTCAAGTTCATGTTACTACGTAGAGTGCATTGTTTTTACACTTGGTGAATGTAATATTGTTCAGTGAATGATTGATGATTGTTGAACAATTTTTGGAAAAGAAAATGATATTCTTAATAGCATGGACACCTCCATTTACAAAGGAAACTCTGGCAAAATTTTCTAAAAATTCCAACACTTGGAAGATATTTTCTAAAACAAGTGTTACAAGTATATTTTTAGCTTTGTTTTCAAAATAAACTTCCCAAAGGTTTTGTTACAAAATACAAAGTGTCGGAGGTTGGTTTTTGTAAATAAAAATGGGTAAATATATATTTAGAATATATATCTTATACTAGAACACTTGTGTGGATACTTGTTTATTTTGTGAGATAGTTATATTATTTTAGGATAAAATAATGTAACTTAACAATATAACTTGACATTTGAATTGTGTGGTATGTGGTAGAAGTAATGAGTAAATAAACCGCACGTAGGATACGTGTTGTGCATGAGAAACTGATTGTTATCTGTACCTTATTAGGACGTGCTTGATTTCCTGATTATTAGAGTAATTAATCTAACCGAGCAAACCGAGGTGAGTTCACACACTTTCTAAGACATGGGATTCCCGGTGGTTGGGAATGGGTTAAGGAATTTAACACCGAATCTACATATCCTCCTTGGGTAGGATATGTATGACCATCCTCCATAGGTAGGATGCCAATATTAATCCTGCGTATTCTCCTTGGGTAGAATACGTACGTTCGTTCGTCCTCCTTGGGTAGGACAACAACCTTAAAACTTACTAGACAAAACTCTATCATTAAGTCCCTCATTTTATACCGACTTTATTGTTGAGGTCGATGGCGAGTGGGTCATAATTAATAGCGCTATTAGGTTTAACAAACCTCACACCGTTCCAGTCGGACGGGCGTGTACTAATGGACTATGGCAAACTGTCTAGTGGTTCACATGGGGAAACCCCCCACTGATCCTGGATATGGTTTGGGTAATAAAGAAGGAACTGGTTAATCATACTTTCAACTATGGGGTAACCCCCACGGCAATTAAGCCAACGAAAGACAAACCATGTTTTCAGAAACAACTTAAAACTAAACAACCAACCGTGAACTCACTCAACTTTGTTGTTGACTCGTTGTTACATGCCTTACAGGTCGTTGTTTGATATGGACTGTTATGTCCCGTGCTTAATAAATAAACTTTATGAACTTATGGAACTTATGTTTTGGTCTATAAACTTATGAACTATGAACTCATGTTTGGACTTACGTTTTATGCTTCTGCTGTTAACTTAAAGTCGGTTACTCTATTTTGGTCACCAATCGTATTGTGGTTGGTTTTATTTACTTAATTTCGTTATTCAATATGATTGGTGGCTCGATCCTGGTCATGTCACGCCTCCAAGCGGTGATACTCTGCATGGTGGATTTTGGGGGTGTGACACTAAAGCTCTCATAGATGTCTTTTTAGGCACCATCACACTTAGAGCGGGTGAGGAATCGGTAGTTTTTATAGTTATGAATTCGAGAGGGTCAAGTGATAAAGTGGAGGAGGTATCGTTAGTGGGGGAGTGTGAGAAGGATGAGAGAGATGAGGAGAAGGTGGTGAGTGGTCCAAGTCTAGACAAAGTAATAGGACTCAAGTGTGGGGACCCACCTGATAGGAGAGTAGAGGAATTAGAAGAGAGAAAGGTGCGTTTAAAATCTAAGCTAGAGATACTAAGCAAAGCTCAGTTTGGGGATAGATTTCGATATGACGAGTCTAGATTCAAACCGTCAGGTGAGGAGTTGTGTCGCAACCCCCGATCCCTTGTACAAACATAGGAACGGGCGGCTGCGAGCCAGTTTCTGTGGTATCGGGTATTGTCTAATTTGGCAGCGGAATTTTCATCAGGACCATAGTTAGGAAATATTTGATCAGAGTAAATACCACATTTTCATAATATTAAACACATGGGATAAACCCAAGTTTGTAGTACACACATTTTCATAGGAATAAATCCTATTTTATTTAATAAAAACATCTATTTTATTTTAGGTAACTTTATTGCCACTTTTCCAAGCCTTCAGTGTTCTCCAGTTGGCTTTTATGGGCTTCACACTAAGTTACCTAAAACACGTGTTTAAAATATTTTATCAGCAGAAAATACTGGTGAGTGAATCCCAGTTTAATCAAGTTATCATAAAAACCATTTACAGTATTGAGGGCGCATCCGCAATTACATGTGTTTCCAAGTTATATCAACTACCACAACACGGTACTGTCGTTCCGACTTATGGTCATGTTACTCCTTTACCAGGTGGTAACAAATTTTGTATACAAAACCCCAAATTTACCGACTGTAATTGTATTCTTACAAATACTCAATAACTGCTATTCGCATGGAAAAATATTTAAGGTTTTATAAAACAGTTCACAAAATAGGTTTACAAAAAGAGGATAACTCACAAAAAGGTTTACACAAAAAGAGGATTACTCACATTGCTATTATAGGGCTTTCCTTTGTGATTCCCTGGTTATAATCTAATTAAATAAACAATGCACACGTGTTAGTATAATAACCCATTTTAACATTAGTAATACCCTCCCCGAGACGGCATTCCAACGACTACGTCGGGCAGAACTACGATAACCGTTATGAAACCCTAGATCAATCGGGTAGAGTATCTAATACGTATCCAGGGGTTATGATACTTACAACGAGGCAGAGCTTCGCTAATTAGGGGGTATTATACCCGTGTATAATGCCTACACTTTAGAATTGAGAGAAAGAAATGAATTCTGAACGAATTGAAATGGACAGTCGATGCCTCCTATATATAGGAGCTGATTTCGACTTTTACGCGGCCCGCATAAGACGTAGCTAAGGGCTACGCGGCCCGCGAGGTCCAGAAAAGGCGGCTAGGGTTTGCTGAGTCATCGACATGTGGCGGCTTGTGGTGTTTTCCGGATATTAAGCTATCGCGGCCCGCGTAAGTCGAAGACATAGTCTTCGCGGTCCGCGAGCGATGCTAGAATCTTGTTTTTATTTAATTTTTATAATAATAAAGGTATTCGGGATCGGTTTTCGTATATGGGATGTATTTTAGGACATATAGGGTTATTCTAAATATATTAGGGGTGTCATAAATATTTTTGGAGGGTTGATATATTTTGCTATAACTCCTGGATGATTTAATAAAATATATAATGCACTCACATTAAGTATAGTAACCCGATTCCACTTTATCCCTACGTCACGAGACAGAACCCCAACGAATTTAGGCAGAGCCTTGACATACGTTACGGGGTCCTACATCAGTCGGACAGGGTATCAGTGATCAAGGGTAAAAATACTTAAAACGGGTAGGGCTTTATTATTATTATGGGGTGAAAAATAAACTATAGAATTCTAGAGAGAGAGAGAGAGAGAGAGGTATGAGTAGAAAAGGAAGTGAGCTACCTTCTGCCTTTTATAGTTGAAGCAAACTTACTCCTCACGATTTTTGATTCTTTTGATTTTTAAACAAGAGACACTTATAGGGGGCACGTACACTACTTACATTCATTCACAATTCATGCATACATTTAGCATTTAATTCATAAGTAGAATTATTTTATTATATTATTCATCCACGTAAACTTTTACATCTTAAGTTTCATTATATTTATTTTTATTTTGTTGTTAGTTTTATTTTCATTATTATTATATTATTAATTAATTCAATTGATTCACTTATTTGACGCTTATAACTTCTAAAATATGACGTTTTACAAAATAATGAATATGTCATTAGAACGAGAATATTTTTATCTACATTTTGGTCTAAATTTCATTAAAAACATAGTAGGTTCAATTATATTGTATTTTTATAATTTAATTATTAAATGGTTCCTACGCTTGCCCAAAATACCTCATATTTCCATTGGTCAACTTACCCATTATGCATCCATAAGTTTTTATATATTCTATATAAATAAAAATTTTGGGAATGTTACATCCTCCCCACCTTGTTTTCAATCTCGTCCTCGAGATTTCCTAAAATATGGATGAATATTTTTAGTTAGTTTAGTTTCTAGGTATATTCTGGTCCTTGTTTTGAATTTTACTTTACTTTGACCAGAACTATTCTGTATGTTTTTGAGACTCTTATCTTCTCAAGAGTTTCTTAATGAAGGTAAACTTACTATTAGCGTAAGTTTTAGACGTTTTGTGTCTTAGCACAACTTTTAGTTATAGGTTTCCTAATGCGTTAATAATCTCAAAGGAAATTCTTATACTTTCGATGGCGTTCCAACTTATAGGGTTTCTTCCGTTTATCTTTGTCGTACGAATTTCGAGACGGATGATCAAAGGAAATAATGTTTGATATTGGAATTATAGATGTATACGAGAGATTCCTGATTAAATCTAAAATTATCATTGACACACCTATTCGTGATTTATCCCTAATTGTCAATCATTATGGTATTTGGATTTCGTTATAGATATACATATCTATATAATCATATATTTAACATACTGTAATATACACCTCATTCATCAGGTCAATGTATTTAAGAGGTTCATATTTCCAAAAACAGGTCAGACATCAAGTCATGGTACTATTTAGGGAATTCCATTAACATAACATATACCTCATCTCACCCGGTCTTGCCGGAGAGGTACCCTCATCTTACCCGGACAAGCTGGAGAGTCTACCACTCCATACCCAGTCTTGCCGGAGAGGTAATTATTATTATATTTCCCATAAATAGAATTCTTCTCAAATCATAATTTTAAAAGTGCATCATTTACTTTGATTTATATCAAGAAACAAGGAAATTAGTATTCTCATGATGGATCATATTCTAGAACCGAGTAGTATTAATAAACAAGAAATAACAGTGGCCAGGTGTTATTGCTTATTTATCATACAGGCACTGTTCTAGTCATCATCCTCACTGGATACCAATAACCATCACACTTTATCTATGCAAGTAATTGGCTTATCTCAAAGCTTTATACTAAGGCATTTTTCTTAGATTCAAGTCTAAATATTGTCTTGGTTGTTACAAGTGAATATCAATATCCTAACTTTTTCATTTAAGCATAGATATTATTATGGTTGTGGTTTTCTTTTGGTTGGAGAATGGAGTTTCAAAT
Source organism: Helianthus annuus (assembly GCF_002127325.2). Taxonomy (NCBI): domain Eukaryota; kingdom Viridiplantae; phylum Streptophyta; class Magnoliopsida; order Asterales; family Asteraceae; genus Helianthus; species Helianthus annuus. The sequence continues at coordinate 16,305,019 of NC_035437.2, read as the reverse complement.
ATATCATTGTCTCTATTGATACTATAGTTAGGTTCAATGTAATAAGTATGCTTACAACTAACTTTGTTTATGCTTGTATATTGTTAGATTCCGTCGCAAGGAATATTTTATTAAGACAGATAGCATTTTAAAACATAATACGTTTCATGATTTATTCTTATAATGGCTTCATGTTTTTATAAGAATTACCAGTGCTATTTTCTCTTATGTTTATCTTCAGAAGATATTTGATTACCATCAAGAGATTCTATTATGTATATACATGTGTATATTTATTATTTAGAAACAAACGAAATTTTCAAATCTCTAGTTTAATATTTAAACTTATGTAATACACACACATACACATATATATAATATTAAATTATTTTATAATATATTTTATTTTAATTTATAATAATACAACTATATAACCGATGGTACCAATCCTCAAGCTTATTCCCATTACTTTATTTATCCTTTTATAATAAAAATAGTAATAGTATATTGAAATAAACTTATGTTAAATTTATTGAATATATTATTTTGGAATCAAAGGATGGATAAATAAAAGTTTAAGGAAATAAATTACTCATAATATAAATTTTTGGACTCATAAGAACATTTCATTTTTAACTAATGGGTTAAACTATACAAGACTCATTATTTATATTACTTTAATAATTTCTCCTCAAGTAACTATCAATATATCTATTCCAATTATCACATTCCTACCTTTTCCTTTATAGGAATCAATTGTAATAAAGTATGTCTATTTTATATTCAAAATATGTTAAGATTAATACTTTTATATTCGAAATCTATATTCAAGTATTTAACTAAATAGATCTTTTTATAAATTCACGTAACCGACTTTATAAACTTTATTTGTGTCACGGGTACATTACTGATATTTTATTACTACATTTATTTTATGATAACCTCCATCTTTATTATTATTCTTTTAGTATTAAGTTTAACCAATCACAATTCAATCCTATCTTTTTTATTTTCCTTATAATTTTCTTAAAGTATGAGAACTTCGAGACTACTTAAGGTAAGTTTAACATCCAATTTATCAACTCAACTCATTTACTAATATTGTGTTATTTAACTATTATACATCAGCCAGCTGACTTGAATACTTTTCTTTATAATTTAGGACACACAATCCTATAATTAATATGACTGGCTAATCTTGTAGGATCGTTTTAAGACCCGAACGAGTCGATCAAAAGAGTTTTACTCAATTTGAAAGGCGGAAACAGACAAACTGAGGTCAATTTAGCAATGTACACACTTAAAACTGTCGTTCTATTGATATTAATGACAAATACAGCGAGACGACACTTCGGCAGCACTTCGTGGCTCAACCGGAAAACTGTTATCTGATTTTGCTTGGAATGCACTATATATAGGCATTGAGATTCCGCTTGAACACGTCTCAAGCGGAATTAACATGAATGATTCAAGCGAAATCAGCATATTAATCTTCAAGCGAAATTATAATATTTTCAATTTTGCTTGAAATGACCTAGTGTCATTTCAAGCGGAATCACCACTAATTCACACTTTCTCGTTTTTCATGCCCTGATCTAACTAGTTCTATACAAGACTCGATACAAGACGAAGTCGATAGACGCATGCACCAACAAACTCCCCCTCGAATGTTGACGAGTCTTTAGTGTCGAGTCTTTGCATCTTCAATCTTTATCAGTCTTCGGTCTTCTTTTCAAAGTATCTTACACTGTAAAGCATCCTTCAAATCTCTCTCTTTTCTCTTTTCTATTGGCACCATCAGACTCCCTTCGAACAAATACACTCCCCCTCGAATATTGAATCTTTAAATTCATCAGCAGCAGCAATCTCAGGATCAGAACCTGACTCTTTGACATTTAGACTCCCCCTCTTAGTAAGCTGGGATCATAGACTGGCTTTCACAGGTTCAAGATCATTGCCTGGTTCAACACTCTGCTCAGAAACGAAATCTGGCTCTCTTCAATCACAAGCTCTTCAGGATTGATTAATCCAGCTCTTACTCAAACCTGCAGAGTCTCTTCCACAATCATAAGTTTTATATCATAAAGATTTTGCAATCTTAGACACCACTTGCAGGTCTCTAATGAACCACTTGCAGGAATATTGTTTTTATTTCAAAAACTTTTCTCAATTAAACATCGACTCCCCCTCACCACATGCTCATCATGTCTAGCACTTGGAATTTTGAAAATCTGCTCTCCAACACCAGTTGTCGAAAATCTTTTTGAATTTTTCAAAATTTATGCTAAAACACACTTAAAATCTTTTTGGAATTTTGAATTTAATGAAATGCAGTAAATAAATATTTACAGACAATCTTTTTGTGAGTTTGTGTAAGAGGATCATATCATCTGAGACAAATCACCAACACCATTAAGCTTCATTTCATATTAAGTTCTAAACAATTCACCTAGATTGTCAATATACTGATCCACTTTAAATTTTCACACAAAGTTCAAATGTTTCGAGATACGAGATTAATGTCTTAAGAACTTAAACTTATTCGCGTGTCCCACCACTTGAATATACTCCCGTATCCAGGTCCCAATATTCAGTCTTACAGGTGAATATACCTAGATGATATCTGTAAGGGGTTAGATGCGAAACCGTGAGAGCTCAGGTCAGAACTTCCGTTCAGCAGAGAGATAACGGCTCGACTTTTGGTGTGTCCCCTTTAGAGGATCTTTTCTTCAACAGTACATGATTAGCATTTTTCAATGTTTCATCATTTTTTGTACTGAGGGTTAGCTTATATTTCAAAGCATTTTGCATAGTATTATATGGGGACTAGGCCATTGCTTCCGCAAAATCAGAAGTCTCGGGATAATACCCCAGATATCACTGAGTATAAAGACCTAGTATCTCAAAAAGAGGGACCTTTCAAACAAGATTTCGGGGGTTACCCATATATCCAAGAAATGTTACCCACGAGATAAGAAAGTTTGAAATTTAGGTTTATATCTCGAAAACAATCTACTAAATATGTAAAAACCTACGGGCATATCCGCAGTGAGATTATTTATCACATTTGACTTTCCAATTCATTAGCATGTTGTGATAGTCCACTGATGTACTATCATTTCCACTTTTCACAACTAAACTCATTTTTTATTTTATCATGTTTTTGTATTTTTCAAATTTTTCTAATGTTTTTGGATTATCTGAAATTTTTACTCCCCCTAAAATGCAAACACATTCAAAGGAAATTTGAAAACAAACTGTACAAGAAATTTGACAACTGTTGTGAATCGCTTCAATTCGCCATCCACTCGGCATAAACAATCAGAACTCCCCCTTACAACAAACTATTTTCTCATTTAGATTTCAAAACACTTTAGTTTGTTTTAATCAAAATGGTTTTTCTGGAAAATAAGTTTTGTTAAACCACTTGTAGGTTTGGGGTAAACTTCATCACATTGTTTTCAACCACTTGTATGAAGATTTCATCAAGTTCAACTTAATGACCTTGACTAATCGCTTTGTAAGAACAAACCTCTTACCACTTGAAAGTTTATCAACCAAATACAAAGAATGATGCCGATACATGTTCCACTCTTACCAACCTGGGAACTCCGGCAAGTCAGGTTTTTCTATTCAAAGAATATATCCACCCAAGCCTGACCAGCCTTGGGTGTTACCGAGTTACCAACACTCGGTTTCTTACCTCCCATTTTCTTCTCAAAGAACTCTTTAACCCCTTTGAATTTTTGGTCAATCATTTTTCCAAAGATGTGTTTTACTTTGGGGTTAAAGGCCTTTTCAACATCAAAAACCTTTTTGTCGGAATAAAATTGGTTTGAAATCTCAATTTTACCAATTTTCTTCTTAAAATTTTCAGCCTGAAGTGGTGGAAAATTCACATCATCCACAATCGGAACTGATTCTTTACCATTTTCTACAATCTGTGGCTCCTCTGATTTTGTGGAATCAGATTCATCACCAAAAGATAGTTCCTCTGATTTTGACCTATCAGAATCGTCGCTAGAACTATCAACAGACTTCTTAACAACCCATTTCTGGTTGTCAGATTTAGCTCTTTTCTTGTAAAATCTATTTGAACATTCACCAATTTCAAATTTTGAATTTTTGAATAATTTGGTTCTATCAATTGGTGGTTCAAACTCAATCACTTTCCCTTTTAGTTTAGAAACTCCCTGTTTGGTTTAAATTGCCTGTGAACACTTCATGGAAATGTGACCAATTTTTCCACACTTGAAACAGGTTCGTGTTTCCTTCTTCTGATAAACAGTCTTCATTTCTTCTTGCTTCTTTGCAAGGAACTGTCTGTTTGACTGCTTTTTGAATAACTTTTCTTTCTCTTCTTCAGAAGATGTACCTGAAACAAATGTCATTTTTGAGTTAAAATCTCGAACATATTTTTCATTTTTCTGTTTTTCTGTTGGAGTAAAACCAAGACCTTTCTTTTTGAAATTACCGTTATGGTTTGGTTTTCTTTTGAAAACCAGAACCAGAACTGTAACCTTTTTTCTTGTTTAATCTTTGTTGAACTCTTGAGGTGTATTTTTTAGGTTTATCAGTAAGATTAATATCTTTTATTTCAGAAATATTGATTTCTGTTAATTTAAAAACCTTTTTGATCATTTCAATTTTGACACCTCTTATTGGAAATTCCTCATCAGAATATAATTTGTCAGAATCATTAAAAGTAAAGGCAACTTTAAACGGTTCGTCATCCAAATTAGATTTCGATAATAAGAATTCATTACTGTAAACTCTTTTGCCATGTTTTTTGGTTTGACTCGAAGTGCTGGACTCAGACTTTGACTCCAACATAGACTCCGACTTTGACTCCTCAGTTTCATCGTTATCTAACACATGATCCACCACTTTCTTCATCAATTGAGATTGTTGATCAGTGTCAGACGATGTAAACGTGACATCAATATTTTCTGGCAAATTTACTGACGACTCCGACTCCCACTGTAAGTTTGTTGCCTTTTGGACTCTTTCAGAATTTGGATTTCTGGGCAAATATCCATTTTCCAGCGGGGGTGGACACTTGTTGTAACTGACACCTTGTTTCTTACCAGAATTCTTCTTGTCAGTCTTTTTCTTTGTGTCATTCTTCTTTTCAGTCTTCTTCTCAGGAGTCTTTTCTTCAGAAACCTTCTGTTCTTCAGTTACTTCACTATCCTCAATGCCTTCATGCCTTCAACAGTTGGATAAATCCTATCAATTACATAAGAAGTACATCAGTAACTTTTCAACAAACGATTAACTCTTTCAGTTTCAATTCTTTGAGCCTCCAGTTTTTGTTCTAGAACAACACACTTCTCGATGTAGTTGTTCACAACTTTCTATTTGATCATGAAAGCTCCTTGAAGTGTCTTTATTGCTGTTGCATGTTCTTCACTTGTGTCATTGTACATATTCATTGCTTTTTTCAACACATCATAAGATTCCTTTAACCTGTTCATGTTGTTGATCAAGTCACTATTTTTCTTCTTTATAATCTCAAAGGTTCCACAGTTCACAGAAATCCCACTGGCATCAACATCTTCACTAATCTTGAACTTTGGAACTTCTTTCACTTTTCTTCTAACCACTGAAACATCTTCATCATCACTGCTGACCGGTGTTTTGACCTTTTTCTTTTTCTATTTAGCTTTTTCATCTTCACTGTCACTTTCAGCCATCATTTTCAAATGATCTCTCATTCTTTTAGCATAATACTCAGTATCATCATCACTATCTTCTTCAATTCGAGCAACAAAAGCTGTGTGAACTGGAGCTTTGTTAGGATCATAATCATCCCAATTGAAATTCTCTCAGCTAAACCCTTCAGGTAACTTTTCATCATCTTGATCAATCACACATGCTTTAGCATCAGATGGAATATATTTGTCCCAGTTAAACCCTGTTGATGACTTCTTCTCATCTTGATTCACCATACAAGCTCTCTTTGAAGATTCTTCAATCACATTTCTTCCATGTGCTGTTTGTGCCTGTTGTTGAGTTGATTGTTGAGCAACTTGATGGTAGATGGCCTTCCGGTAGTAATCGTTGTTGTTAAACGGATTTTGAGCTCCACTTGCCTCGCGATTGGTGTACTCCCTCTTGAAGTGTCCTTTTTCCCTGCAACGAAAACAAGTGACTTTAGATTTATCAAAACCTAAAGTAGAAACATTTGCCTCACGGAGATCATCTCGTCCCGTGATCTGTTTAAACTTCTCAGCCCTTCTTAACACGCTTGCCAAACACCATTTATGTCCATTAATTCCATCTCCTCAGCATCTATTTGATCGTAATCCTCTTTGGTCAACATTGGATTCCCGATCCGACCTGCAACAAAACTGCTGTATGATTCCAACACAATTCCCAACAAAGACATGTGATTTTTAGCAACTTCTTCTGAGTAATCCTGATCATTCTCAAGATTTAATACAATATTGCACTATAGTTTTCTTCCATTCTTTGTTGCTGAAATGTTCGGATCAAATGATGGAAATGAAGAAAAGCTTGTTTTGCTATTTGATCCTTTAGATGAACCACCTGATGAACCCCTTGCATTGAATGCAGTTTCAACTTTCGGTGACATGTTTGTCTTTTCATTCAATCCTGCTTTGTAGTACAAACTGATGTCTTGTTCACCATCAAACACTTTCATTCTTGAAATCTTTATCTGTTCCATTTTTTGTGCTTCAAGCTTCTCAATGAACTTGCTCAGTGTTAGATTGTTGAAACCTTTTTTGTTTCTTAGCATCATCAAGTATGTACCCCAAGTCTCATAAGGTAATGCATCAGCCAGTTTCTCAATCAACTCTTCATTCTCTTTGTTGATGCTATCTCTCTTCATGTTTACCAACAGATTGCAGTATCTTTCAATTATCTGCTTTGTACTTTCATTTTTCAAACCACGGAATAAATCAAACTCTTTTTTCAGAAGTGATGTCTTGTTTTTGATCATCTCTTGGCTTCCAAAAAACTTAGATCGTAATGTTTTCCAAATCGAATATGCACTCCCAGTGTGTTGTAATAAGACCAAGATATCCTCTTTAACTGCCTGTTGTAGTAAACTGATCATCATTTTTTCGTTTTTGTATTTCTTTTTCTCCTCGGCACTAAGATCTTTGATAGGAATCACATCTTCGTCATCATTTGTTGGTCTAACGTATTTTGTTTCAATGCATTCCCAAGCATCCAAGTAATTAGCTTGCACCCAGTTCTCAAAATGTTCTTCCCAACCCTTATACTCCTCGATATTCATGAGTTTGGGTGGTTTTTGCATAGTACCTGTTTCGTTTTCCAACATTGTCTGCTGAGCAACTGTGATCGGGGTAGCAAAAGCATTATAAAATTCCTCTGCCATGTTTCTGTTTTCAAGAAATTCTCAAAATAATGTTTTCAAACGGAATCACAATCTCAAGCGGAATCCCTGTTCAAACGGAATCAATACTTTCAAGCGAAATCTTCTTTCAAGCGAAATATCTTTTCAAGCGGGATAACTGATTTCGCTTGAACTAACACCTTTTTCAAACGGAATACCAAATTGAAGCGGAATAGCAGATTTCAAGCGAGCTTACTGAAGCGGAATCACGACTTTGAAGCGGAAATAGTCAATTTTAAGCGGAATAAGGATGAAGTTTCAAGCAAAATACCGGTTTCAAGCGGAATCAACAGACTAATTCTGTTTGAAGAGCTGATGATGTCATCATCTCGCACTGGTTTACAAGCGGAATTACAAAATTTATCAATTTTAGATCGATTTTAGGCCTGAAACTTTCAAGGCTTTGTTAAAACACTATTGCGCACATTCTGTGAGAAAATTAGGCAATTTTAACCATGAAAAGTTTTAAATTTTGAAAAAGAAGGTGTAGAAAACAGAATTCGCAGCTGAATTGGTATGAACTCTTCCTCCTGAGCTCTGATACCACTTGTAGGATCGTTTTCAGACCCGAACGAGTCGATCAGAAGAGTTTTACTCAATTTGAAAGGCGGAAACAGACAAACTGAGGTCAATTCAGCAATGTACACACTTAAAACTGTCGTTCTATTGATATTAATGACAAATACAGTGAGACGACACTTCGGCAGCACTTCGTGGCACAACCAGAAAACTGTTATCTGATTTCGCTTGGAATGCACTATATATAGGCATTGAGATTCCGCTTGAACACGTCTCAAGCGGAATTAACATGAATGATTCAAGCGAAATCAGCATATTAATCTTCAAGCGAAATTAGAATATTTTTGACTTTGCTTGAAATGACCTAGTGTCATTTCAAGCGGAATCACCAATAATTCACACTTTCTCGTTTTTCGTGCCCTGATCTAACTAGTTCTATACAAGACTCGATACAAGACGAAGTCGACAGACGCATGCACCAAAAAATCTTGTAGTTAATCTTATAGTCTTATATTAACTATTTCCATGCATAAGACATATTCTGGACATACCTTAATATTAAAGATTTGTAGAAAGTTTTTCAACGTTTAGTTAGGCCTTTCTACGTAGTCCAACCAACCCAAATCTAAAAAAAAATTAAATGATTTTATTTAATCATAAATACCCATCATATTCATTTAACCATTTATTTTATCGCTAAGTATTTTAATAGAAATCTTTACAAGTAATCCCAACATTAGTTATTTCATAAAATTATGAAAGTATGAAGTCTTATGGTCAACTGGTTACACACCATAAGGGAAAAAACGAAGTGGGAAATTGGTACACCTGGGTTTCAAAACTTGCTTTGGCTAGATCCACTAAAGCAATCTTTTAAATTTTTATTAATTCTTAAAATCCTTTCGGTTAATTTAATAGCTTCGGTTTTATTATAAATTATTTTGAAACAATATTATTAAAACCACAAAGAATATGTATTTTAAATCAAAGTAAATGATTGGTTCCAAAGTCATGAACATGATTGCTTTAATAACTAACTTAGTTTGATATATATTATGATATTATTTGAGTAGGTGGTATTAATTATCACATACAAAATTCTAGTATAAACATTTGGGTACAATCATAAAAATAGATTGATCAAAAACGGCGAACATTGTGACTTATATATATACAAACTATAACTGGAATTCAAAATATACTAGTGATTATGCATCCGTAACTTATTTTAGTCTATCTAGGTTATAAGAGTATTATGCTCAACATGCCTTTATGTAAGGTTTATTCTATCTCTTTCCTCTACTAGGTTGTTTATCTAATAGGCAATGTTTCTTTAAAATTTTTGGCTCATAGGTGGCAAGGGTGCTGGTACTAGTTTGACGGTTCAACTATTTAATATAAGTTAGCATTTACTGCTGTAGTGGCTAACATATGGAGATTTAACCATTGTTCTTCTAGTTCATCTTTCCATGGTAGTTTATTGCCTGTTTCCTGAGTTTGTGTATTTATTTCCTTATTGATTATCACTTCCTTTGGTTGTGACTTCTTTATTTTCTCTTGACTTTTTCTAATAATCCTACTTCTCTTCTTAGTGGTAAATGGTTTCTTAGACTGTGCCTTACGAATAAATATTCCTTCCTCAATATCTGCTGAGTATCCTGAGGGATTTGGTTGAAATGAGGTTTCCTTATCTTTTGGTGAACTATCTAATTGACGATAGATGTCCGAAATTCTTTGCTTACCCATATTGTAGACTAACAAATAATCAAATAACATAAAGCACATAATTACATAAGTTATTTCCTAACACAGAATTTAAAACTTAAGTGTCAGCAGAACACTTCTTTGGCTTGAACTAGTGGCATAGCTCTGATACCACCTTCTGTCGCAACCCCCGATCCCTTGTACAAACACAGGAACGGGCGGCCGTGAGCCAGTTTCGGTGGTATCGGGTATTGTCTAATTTGGCAGCGGAATTTTCATCAGGACCGTAGTTAGGAAATATTTGATCAGAATAAATACCACATTTTCATAATATTAAACACATGGGATAAACCCAAGTTTGCAGTACACACATTTTCATAGGAATAAATCCTATTTTATTTAATAAAAACATCTATTTTATTTTAGGTAACTTTATTGCCATTTTTCCAAGCCTTCAGTGCTCTCCAGCTCGCTTTTATTGGCTTCACACTAAGTTACCTGAAACACGTGTTTAAAATATTTTATCAGCAGGAAATACTGGTGAGTGAATCCCAGTTTAATCAAGTTATCATAAAAACCATTTTATAGTATTGAGGGCGCATCCACAATTACATTTGTTTCCAAGTTATATCAATTACCACCACACGGTACTGTCGTTCCGACTTATGGTCATGTTACTCCTTTACCAGGTGGTAACAAATTTTGTATACAAAACCCCAAATTTACCGACTGTAATTATATTCTTACAAATACTCAATAACTGCTATTCGCATGGAAAAATATTTAAGGTTTTATAAAACAGTTCACAAAATAGGTTTACAAAAAGAGGATAACTCACAAAAAGGTTTACACAAAAAGAGGATTACTCACATTGCTATTATAGGGCTTTCTTTGTGATTCCATGGTTATAATCTAATTAAATAAACAATGCACACGTGTTAGTATAATAACCCATTTTAACATTAGTAATACCCTCCCCGAGACGGTATTCCAACGACTACGTCGGGCAGAACCACGACAACCGTTACGGAACCCTAGATCAATCGGGCATAGTATCTAATACGTATCCAGGGGTTATGATACTTACAACGAGGCAGAGCTTCGCTAATTAGGGGGGGTATTATACCCGTGTATAATGCCTACACTTTAGAATTGAGAGAAAAAAATGAATTCTGAACGAATTGAAATGGACAGCCGATGCCTCCTATTTATAGGAGCTGATTTCGACTTTTACGCGGCCCGCGTAAGACGTAGCTAAGGGCTACGTGGCCCGCGAGGTCCAGAAAAGGCGGCTAGGGTTTGCTGAGTCATCGACACGTGGCGGCTTGTGGTGTTTTCCGGATATTGAGCTGCCGCGGCCCGCGTAAGTCGAAGACATAGTCTTGGTCCGCAAGCGATGCTAGAATCTTGTTTTTATTTAATTTTTATAATAATAAAGGTATTCGGGATCGGTTTTCGTGTATGGGATGTATTTTA